>NW_028125232.1:0-163889 GCF_965194825.1 Balaenoptera physalus
GAATATATTCAGGAAAAAACGCATACGCCCTTTTTGGCCAACCAAGCAACCTGGAAAGGCAAATCAGCGCTACAAAGAAGTCTCGCTTCCCATCGGTCAAAAGGGCCATGCTGAAAAAAGTGTCAAAACCAGAAATGCAGGACAGGCCATGGAGAAATGGGAGCCTTGCTACACTGATGGGCGGGATGTAAATCGCCAACAGCCACTCTGGAAAAGTGTACGGTGTGTCCTGAAACATCTAAAAAACACAGCTTAGAGAGGATAGGGCACTTCCACGCATGGGGGGATAAAGTGGGAAAATTGAAAATCAGCAAGACACAAGCACCCCAAAGTTTAGGGCTGCTCTGTTGACAAGGACCTCCACTTCATTCCACCTTAAATATCCCAGGAAAGCGAAAAATGGATCAAAAAGTTGTGGTCCTTATGTACAATGGAATATCACTCAGCCATGAAATCAAAGTCATAAGGCTAGTAGCAGCATGATGAGTGGATTTAGGTAAGACGATTCTAAGTGAAATAAGTCACACAGAAAAGGACACTTCTCATAAGGTGTCACTTATAGAGGGAATGTAAAAACCGTTACACTTGAACTGAATTACAAAACAGAACAGAGTCACACATGCAGAAAACACACTATGGCTGCTTAACGGGAAAGGTGAGGTGGGGTGATACATAAAACAAGAGTTTCAAATTAGCTCAGATACCGTTCCATAAACCCAATATGTAATAGACAAGACCTACTCCTTGCTCAGAGAACTGGACTGAACACGCCCGATTCACCGCACAAGAATATATCTGACTAGTAATAAACTTAAAACCTGTGTATTGATATCTCTCTGTTAGTGTGTCAAGTGGGTGTAAAGCGGCATAAACACAGCCGTGAAAAGCACCTAAACCCCATTATAAAAATAAATTACTTTTAAAAACCCATGAAACAAAGACAGGGAAAGAGAGAGAAATTCTTACACAATTCGTTCAGGGGCTGTGATGCAACCTGGATTGACCATATCTAGACCCACAGCTGGATGAGACATAAGGGTGGACACTCTTGGGGCTGAGAGGTTTGGTGAGGTTGGGTGAGCAAACGCAGACCCTTTAAAGTAATACTGCGTGCTACCCGTCGCATGGGTCCCAAATCTCCAGGTTCAAGGGCATCTTCCTACATCGAAAACATGCATGAGAAACCCAGAAGATGGTACACCGTGTAATGGGGAAAGGTTTCTAAAACGCACCTCATTTCTCATCTCCTTGTGCTCGGGTTCGCCATTCCAGCCACTTTACTAGCAATCTCCCTACTTGGAGCATCAGCACCTTTAACCTCCTGTTCCGTACAGGTTGCAATTTGTTCTGAGGATGAACGGGAAGACGGGGAACCAATGAGAGACTAGCTCTTGGTGTTGGGACAAGCACAGGTCACTCTATTTTCCCATCAGGAAGAAGAATTAACCACAGGCTCAGCCTGCCCCCCGGAACCAGAACAGGGCCTGAAGCCATCCTGTGCTTTTGCGGCCAGCTCCCAGAAAAGCGACTTGTAAAATGGAGCTTCAGGGCACTGCAATTCACAAACCTGCAGAGTTATAAATGATAACTCTCGTCCACAAATATATTGAGGGAAGGCAAAGAAGAGGATTTGAAATCAAGGCAGAATTGCAGGAAACAGATTTCAGGAGGTAGATTCGAATCGCCTTTAAAGCACATGAAAAGCGGCAAAACGTTGACAATGATGCCCTTGGCCAAAAAGGGCGTATGCGTTTTTTCCTGAATATATTCAGGAAAAAACGCATACGCCCTTTTTGGCCAACCAAGCAACCTGGAAAGGCAAATCAGCGCTACAAAGAAGTCTCGCTTCCCATCGGTCAAAAGGGCCATGCTGAAAAAAGTGTCAAAACCAGAAATGCAGGACAGGCCATGGAGGAATCGGAGCCTTGCTACACTGATGGGCGGGATGTAAATCGCCAACAGCCACTCTGGAGAAGTGTACGGTGTGTCCTGAAACATCTAAAAAACACAGCTTAGAGAGCATAGGGCACTTCCACGCATGGGGGGATAAAGTGGGAAAATTGAAAATCAGCAAGACACAAGCACCCCAAAGTTTAGGGCTGCTCTGTTGACAAGGACCTCCACTTCATTCCACCTTAAATATCCCAGGAAAGCGAAAAATGGATCAAAAAGTTGTGGTCCTTATGTACAATGGAATATCACTCAGCCATGAAATCAAAGTCATAAGGCTAGTAGCAGCATGATGAGTGGATTTAGGTAAGACGATTCTAAGTGAAATAAGTCACACAGAAAAGGACACTTCTCATAAGGTGTCACTTATAGAGGGAATGTAAAAACCGTTACACTTGAACTGAATTACAAAACAGAACAGAGTCACACATGCAGAAAACACACTATGGCTGCTTAACGGGAAAGGTGAGGTGGGGTGATACATAAAACAAGAGTTTCAAATTAGCTCAGATACCGTTCCATAAACCCAATATGTAATAGACAAGACCTACTCCTTGCTCAGAGAACTGGACTGAACACGCCCGATTCACCGCACAAGAATATATCTGACTAGTAATAAACTTAAAACCTGTGTATTGATATCTCTCTGTTAGTGTGTCAAGTGGGTGTAAAGCGGCATAAACACAGCCGTGAAAAGCACCTAAACCCCATTATAAAAATAAATTACTTTTAAAAACCCATGAAACAAAGACAGGGAAAGAGAGAGAAATTCTTACACAATTCGTTCAGGGGCTGTGATGCAACCTGGATTGACCATATCTAGACCCACAGCTGGATGAGACATAAGGGTGGACACTCTTGGGGCTGAGAGGTTTGGTGAGGTTGGGTGAGCAAACGCAGACCCTTTAAAGTAATACTGCGTGCTACCCGTCGCATGGGTCCCAAATCTCCAGGTTCAAGGGCATCTTCCTACATCGAAAACATGCATGAGAAACCCAGAAGATGGTACACAGTGTAATGGGGAAAGGTTTCTAAAACGCACCTCATTTCTCATCTCCTTGTGCTCGGGTTCGCCATTCCAGCCACTTTACTAGCAATCTCCCTACTTGGAGCATCAGCACCTTTAACCTCCTGTTCCGTACAGGTTGCAATTTGTCCTGAGGATGAACGGGAAGACGGGGAACCAATGAGAGACTAGCTCTTGGTGTTGGGACAGGCACAGGTCACTCTATTTTCCCATCAGGAAGAAGAATTAACCACAGGCTCAGCCTGCCCCCTGGAACCAGAACAGGGCCTGAAGCCATCCTGCGCTTTTGCGGCCAGCTCCCAGAAAAGCGACTTGTAAAATGGAGCTTCAGGGCACTGCAATTCACAAACCTGCAGAGTTATAAATGATAACTCTCGTCCACAAATATATTGAGGGAAGGCAAAGAAGAGGATTTGAAATCAAGGCAGAATTGCAGGAAACAGATTTCAGGAGGTAGATTCGAATCGCCTTTAAAGCACATGAAAAGCGGCAAAACGTTGACAATGATGCCCTTGGCCAAAAAGGGCGTATGCGTTTTTTCCTGAATATATTCAGGAAAAAACGCATACGCCCTTTTTGGCCAACCAAGCAACCTGGAAAGGCAAATCAGCGCTACAAAGAAGTCTCGCTTCCCATCGGTCAAAAGGGCCATGCTGAAAAAAGTGTCAAAACCAGAAATGCAGGACAGGCCATGGAGAAATGGGAGCCTTGCTACACTGATGGGCGGGATGTAAATTGCCAACAGCCACTCTGGAGAAGTGTACGGTGTGTCCTGAAACATCTAAAAAACACAGCATAGAGAGCATAGGGCACTTCCACGCATGGGGGGATAAAGAGGGAAAATTGAAAATCAGCAAGACACAAGCACCCCAAAGTTTAGGGCTGCTCTGTTGACAAGGACCTCCACTTCATTCCACCTTAAATATCCCAGGAAAGCGAAAAATGGATAAAGAAGTTGTGGTCCTTATGTACAATGGAATATCACTCAGCCATGAAATCAATGTCATAAGGCTAGTAGCAGCATGATGAGTGGATTTAGGTAAGACGATTCTAAGTGAAATAAGTCACACAGAAAAGGATACTTCTCATAAGGTGTCACTTATAGAGGGAATGTAAAAACCGTTACACTTGAACTGAATTACAAAACAGAACAGAGTCACACATGCAGAAAACACACTATGGCTGCTTAACGGGAAAGGTGAGGTGGGGTGATACATAAAACAAGAGTTTCAAATTAGCTCAGATACCGTTCCATAAACCCAATATGTAATAGACAAGACCTACTCCTTGCTCAGAGAACTGGACTCAACACGCCCGATTCACCGCACAAGAATATATCTGACTAGTAATAATCTTAAAACCTATGTATTGATATCTCTCTGTTAGTGTGTCAAGTGGGTGTAAAGCGACATAAACACAGCCGTGAAAAGCTGCTAAACCCCATTATAAAAATAAATTACTTTTAAAAACCCATGAAACAAAGACAGGGAAAGAGAGAGAAATTCTTACACAATTCGTTCAGGGGCAGTGATGCAACCTGAATTGACCATATCTAGACCCACAGCTGGATGAGACATAAGGGTGGACACTCTTGGGGCTGAGAGGTTTGGTGAGGTTGGGTGAGCAAACGCAGACCCTTTAAAGTAATACTGCGTGCTACCCGTCGCATGGGTCCCAAATCTCCAGGTTCAAGGGCATCTTCCTACATCGAAAACATGCATGAGAAACCCAGAAGATGGTACACCGTGTGATGGGGAAAGGTTTCTAAAACGCACCTCATTTCTCATCTCCTTGTGCTCGGGTTCGCCATTCCAGCCACTTTACTAGCAATCTCCCTACTTGGAGCATCAGCACCTTTAACCTCCTGTTCCGTACAGGTTGCAATTTGTCCTGAGGATGAACGGGAAGACGGGGAACCAATGAGAGACTAGCTCTTGGTGTTGGGACAGGCACAGGTCACTCTATTTTCCCATCAGGAAGAAGAATTAACCACAGGCTCAGCCTGCCCCCCGGAACCAGAACAGGGCCTGAAGCCATCCTGCGCTTTTGCGGCCAGCTCCCAAAAAAGCGACTTGTAAAATGGAGCTTCAGGGCACTGCAATTCACAAACCTGCAGAGTTATAAATGATAACTCTCGTCCACAAATATATTGAGGGAAGGCAAAGAAGAGGATTTGAAATCAAGGCAGAATTGCAGGAAACAGATTTCAGGAGGTAGATTCGAATCGCCTTTAAAGCACATGAAAAGCGGCAAAACGTTGACAATGATGCCCTTGGCCAAAAAGGGCGTATGCGTTTTTTCCTGAATATATTCAGGAAAAAACGCATACGCCCTTTTTGGCCAACCAAGCAACCTGGAAAGGCAAATCAGCGCTACAAAGAAGTCTCGCTTCCCATCGGTCAAAAGGGCCATGCTGAAAAAAGTGTCAAAACCAGAAATGCAGGACAGGTCATGGAGAAATGGGAGCCTTGCTACACTGATGGGCGGGATGTAAATCGCCAACAGCCACTCTGGAGAAGTGTACGGTGTGTCCTGAAACATCTAAAAAACACAGCTTAGAGAGGATAGGGCACTTCCACGCATGGGGGGTTAAAGTGGGAAAATTGAAAATCAGCAAGACACAAGCACCCCAAAGTTTAGGGCTGCTCTGTTGACAAGGACCTCCACTTCATTCCACCTTAAATATCCCAGGAAAGCGAAAAATGGATCAAAAAGTTGTGGTCCTTATGTACAATGGAATATCACTCAGCCATGAAATCAAAGTCATAAGGCTAGTAGCAGCATGATGAGTGGATTTAGGTAAGACGATTCTAAGTGAAATAAGTCACACAGAAAAGGACACTTCTCATAAGGTGTCACTTATAGAGGGAATGTAAAAACCGTTACACTTGAACTGAATTACAAAACAGAACAGAGTCACACATGCAGAAAACACACTATGGCTGCTTAACGGGAAAGGTGAGGTGGGGTGATACATAAAACAAGAGTTTCAAATTAGCTCAGATACCGTTCCATAAACCCAATATGTAATAGACAAGACCTACTCCTTGCTCAGAGAACTGGACTGAACACGCCCGATTCACCGCACAAGAATATATCTGACTAGTAATAAACTTAAAACCTGTGTATTGATATCTCTCTGTTAGTGTGTCAAGTGGGTGTAAAGCGGCATAAACACAGCCGTGAAAAGCACCTAAACCCCATTATAAAAATAAATTACTTTTAAAAACCCATGAAACAAAGACAGGGAAAGAGAGAGAAATTCTTACACAATTCGTTCAGGGGCTGTGATGCAACCTGGATTGACCATATCTAGACCCACAGCTGGATGAGACATAAGGGTGGACACTCTTGGGGCTGAGAGGTTTGGTGAGGTTGGGTGAGCAAACGCAGACCCTTTAAAGTAATACTGCGTGCTACCCGTCGCATGGGTCCCAAATCTCCAGGTTCAAGGGCATCTTCCTACATCGAAAACATGCATGAGAAACCCAGAAGATGGTACACCGTGTAATGGGGAAAGGTTTCTAAAACGCACCTCATTTCTCATCTCCTTGTGCTCGGGTTCGCCATTCCAGCCACTTTACTAGCAATCTCCCTACTTGGAGCATCAGCACCTTTAACCTCCTGTTCCGTACAGGTTGCAATTTGTTCTGAGGATGAACGGGAAGACGGGGAACCAATGAGAGACTAGCTCTTGGTGTTGGGACAAGCACAGGTCACTCTATTTTCCCATCAGGAAGAAGAATTAACCACAGGCTCAGCCTGCCCCCCGGAACCAGAACAGGGCCTGAAGCCATCCTGTGCTTTTGCGGCCAGCTCCCAGAAAAGCGACTTGTAAAATGGAGCTTCAGGGCACTGCAATTCACAAACCTGCAGAGTTATAAATGATAACTCTCGTCCACAAATATATTGAGGGAAGGCAAAGAAGAGGATTTGAAATCAAGGCAGAATTGCAGGAAACAGATTTCAGGAGGTAGATTCGAATCGCCTTTAAAGCACATGAAAAGCGGCAAAACGTTGACAATGATGCCCTTGGCCAAAAAGGGCGTATGCGTTTTTTCCTGAATATATTCAGGAAAAAACGCATACGCCCTTTTTGGCCAACCAAGCAACCTGGAAAGGCAAATCAGCGCTACAAAGAAGTCTCGCTTCCCATCGGTCAAAAGGGCCATGCTGAAAAAAGTGTCAAAACCAGAAATGCAGGACAGGCCATGGAGGAATCGGAGCCTTGCTACACTGATGGGCGGGATGTAAATCGCCAACAGCCACTCTGGAGAAGTGTACGGTGTGTCCTGAAACATCTAAAAAACACAGCTTAGAGAGCATAGGGCACTTCCACGCATGGGGGGATAAAGTGGGAAAATTGAAAATCAGCAAGACACAAGCACCCCAAAGTTTAGGGCTGCTCTGTTGACAAGGACCTCCACTTCATTCCACCTTAAATATCCCAGGAAAGCGAAAAATGGATCAAAAAGTTGTGGTCCTTATGTACAATGGAATATCACTCAGCCATGAAATCAAAGTCATAAGGCTAGTAGCAGCATGATGAGTGGATTTAGGTAAGACGATTCTAAGTGAAATAAGTCACACAGAAAAGGACACTTCTCATAAGGTGTCACTTATAGAGGGAATGTAAAAACCGTTACACTTGAACTGAATTACAAAACAGAACAGAGTCACACATGCAGAAAACACACTATGGCTGCTTAACGGGAAAGGTGAGGTGGGGTGATACATAAAACAAGAGTTTCAAATTAGCTCAGATACCGTTCCATAAACCCAATATGTAATAGACAAGACCTACTCCTTGCTCAGAGAACTGGACTGAACACGCCCGATTCACCGCACAAGAATATATCTGACTAGTAATAAACTTAAAACCTGTGTATTGATATCTCTCTGTTAGTGTGTCAAGTGGGTGTAAAGCGGCATAAACACAGCCGTGAAAAGCACCTAAACCCCATTATAAAAATAAATTACTTTTAAAAACCCATGAAACAAAGACAGGGAAAGAGAGAGAAATTCTTACACAATTCGTTCAGGGGCTGTGATGCAACCTGGATTGACCATATCTAGACCCACAGCTGGATGAGACATAAGGGTGGACACTCTTGGGGCTGAGAGGTTTGGTGAGGTTGGGTGAGCAAACGCAGACCCTTTAAAGTAATACTGCGTGCTACCCGTCGCATGGGTCCCAAATCTCCAGGTTCAAGGGCATCTTCCTACATCGAAAACATGCATGAGAAACCCAGAAGATGGTACACAGTGTAATGGGGAAAGGTTTCTAAAACGCACCTCATTTCTCATCTCCTTGTGCTCGGGTTCGCCATTCCAGCCACTTTACTAGCAATCTCCCTACTTGGAGCATCAGCACCTTTAACCTCCTGTTCCGTACAGGTTGCAATTTGTCCTGAGGATGAACGGGAAGACGGGGAACCAATGAGAGACTAGCTCTTGGTGTTGGGACAGGCACAGGTCACTCTATTTTCCCATCAGGAAGAAGAATTAACCACAGGCTCAGCCTGCCCCCTGGAACCAGAACAGGGCCTGAAGCCATCCTGCGCTTTTGCGGCCAGCTCCCAGAAAAGCGACTTGTAAAATGGAGCTTCAGGGCACTGCAATTCACAAACCTGCAGAGTTATAAATGATAACTCTCGTCCACAAATATATTGAGGGAAGGCAAAGAAGAGGATTTGAAATCAAGGCAGAATTGCAGGAAACAGATTTCAGGAGGTAGATTCGAATCGCCTTTAAAGCACATGAAAAGCGGCAAAACGTTGACAATGATGCCCTTGGCCAAAAAGGGCGTATGCGTTTTTTCCTGAATATATTCAGGAAAAAACGCATACGCCCTTTTTGGCCAACCAAGCAACCTGGAAAGGCAAATCAGCGCTACAAAGAAGTCTCGCTTCCCATCGGTCAAAAGGGCCATGCTGAAAAAAGTGTCAAAACCAGAAATGCAGGACAGGCCATGGAGAAATGGGAGCCTTGCTACACTGATGGGCGGGATGTAAATTGCCAACAGCCACTCTGGAGAAGTGTACGGTGTGTCCTGAAACATCTAAAAAACACAGCATAGAGAGCATAGGGCACTTCCACGCATGGGGGGATAAAGAGGGAAAATTGAAAATCAGCAAGACACAAGCACCCCAAAGTTTAGGGCTGCTCTGTTGACAAGGACCTCCACTTCATTCCACCTTAAATATCCCAGGAAAGCGAAAAATGGATAAAGAAGTTGTGGTCCTTATGTACAATGGAATATCACTCAGCCATGAAATCAATGTCATAAGGCTAGTAGCAGCATGATGAGTGGATTTAGGTAAGACGATTCTAAGTGAAATAAGTCACACAGAAAAGGATACTTCTCATAAGGTGTCACTTATAGAGGGAATGTAAAAACCGTTACACTTGAACTGAATTACAAAACAGAACAGAGTCACACATGCAGAAAACACACTATGGCTGCTTAACGGGAAAGGTGAGGTGGGGTGATACATAAAACAAGAGTTTCAAATTAGCTCAGATACCGTTCCATAAACCCAATATGTAATAGACAAGACCTACTCCTTGCTCAGAGAACTGGACTCAACACGCCCGATTCACCGCACAAGAATATATCTGACTAGTAATAATCTTAAAACCTATGTATTGATATCTCTCTGTTAGTGTGTCAAGTGGGTGTAAAGCGACATAAACACAGCCGTGAAAAGCTGCTAAACCCCATTATAAAAATAAATTACTTTTAAAAACCCATGAAACAAAGACAGGGAAAGAGAGAGAAATTCTTACACAATTCGTTCAGGGGCAGTGATGCAACCTGAATTGACCATATCTAGACCCACAGCTGGATGAGACATAAGGGTGGACACTCTTGGGGCTGAGAGGTTTGGTGAGGTTGGGTGAGCAAACGCAGACCCTTTAAAGTAATACTGCGTGCTACCCGTCGCATGGGTCCCAAATCTCCAGGTTCAAGGGCATCTTCCTACATCGAAAACATGCATGAGAAACCCAGAAGATGGTACACCGTGTGATGGGGAAAGGTTTCTAAAACGCACCTCATTTCTCATCTCCTTGTGCTCGGGTTCGCCATTCCAGCCACTTTACTAGCAATCTCCCTACTTGGAGCATCAGCACCTTTAACCTCCTGTTCCGTACAGGTTGCAATTTGTCCTGAGGATGAACGGGAAGACGGGGAACCAATGAGAGACTAGCTCTTGGTGTTGGGACAGGCACAGGTCACTCTATTTTCCCATCAGGAAGAAGAATTAACCACAGGCTCAGCCTGCCCCCCGGAACCAGAACAGGGCCTGAAGCCATCCTGCGCTTTTGCGGCCAGCTCCCAAAAAAGCGACTTGTAAAATGGAGCTTCAGGGCACTGCAATTCACAAACCTGCAGAGTTATAAATGATAACTCTCGTCCACAAATATATTGAGGGAAGGCAAAGAAGAGGATTTGAAATCAAGGCAGAATTGCAGGAAACAGATTTCAGGAGGTAGATTCGAATCGCCTTTAAAGCACATGAAAAGCGGCAAAACGTTGACAATGATGCCCTTGGCCAAAAAGGGCGTATGCGTTTTTTCCTGAATATATTCAGGAAAAAACGCATACGCCCTTTTTGGCCAACCAAGCAACCTGGAAAGGCAAATCAGCGCTACAAAGAAGTCTCGCTTCCCATCGGTCAAAAGGGCCATGCTGAAAAAAGTGTCAAAACCAGAAATGCAGGACAGGTCATGGAGAAATGGGAGCCTTGCTACACTGATGGGCGGGATGTAAATCGCCAACAGCCACTCTGGAGAAGTGTACGGTGTGTCCTGAAACATCTAAAAAACACAGCTTAGAGAGGATAGGGCACTTCCACGCATGGGGGGTTAAAGTGGGAAAATTGAAAATCAGCAAGACACAAGCACCCCAAAGTTTAGGGCTGCTCTGTTGACAAGGACCTCCACTTCATTCCACCTTAAATATCCCAGGAAAGCGAAAAATGGATCAAAAAGTTGTGGTCCTTATGTACAATGGAATATCACTCAGCCATGAAATCAAAGTCATAAGGCTAGTAGCAGCATGATGAGTGGATTTAGGTAAGACGATTCTAAGTGAAATAAGTCACACAGAAAAGGACACTTCTCATAAGGTGTCACTTATAGAGGGAATGTAAAAACCGTTACACTTGAACTGAATTACAAAACAGAACAGAGTCACACATGCAGAAAACACACTATGGCTGCTTAACGGGAAAGGTGAGGTGGGGTGATACATAAAACAAGAGTTTCAAATTAGCTCAGATACCGTTCCATAAACCCAATATGTAATAGACAAGACCTACTCCTTGCTCAGAGAACTGGACTGAACACGCCCGATTCACCGCACAAGAATATATCTGACTAGTAATAAACTTAAAACCTGTGTATTGATATCTCTCTGTTAGTGTGTCAAGTGGGTGTAAAGCGGCATAAACACAGCCGTGAAAAGCACCTAAACCCCATTATAAAAATAAATTACTTTTAAAAACCCATGAAACAAAGACAGGGAAAGAGAGAGAAATTCTTACACAATTCGTTCAGGGGCTGTGATGCAACCTGGATTGACCATATCTAGACCCACAGCTGGATGAGACATAAGGGTGGACACTCTTGGGGCTGAGAGGTTTGGTGAGGTTGGGTGAGCAAACGCAGACCCTTTAAAGTAATACTGCGTGCTACCCGTCGCATGGGTCCCAAATCTCCAGGTTCAAGGGCATCTTCCTACATCGAAAACATGCATGAGAAACCCAGAAGATGGTACACCGTGTAATGGGGAAAGGTTTCTAAAACGCACCTCATTTCTCATCTCCTTGTGCTCGGGTTCGCCATTCCAGCCACTTTACTAGCAATCTCCCTACTTGGAGCATCAGCACCTTTAACCTCCTGTTCCGTACAGGTTGCAATTTGTTCTGAGGATGAACGGGAAGACGGGGAACCAATGAGAGACTAGCTCTTGGTGTTGGGACAAGCACAGGTCACTCTATTTTCCCATCAGGAAGAAGAATTAACCACAGGCTCAGCCTGCCCCCCGGAACCAGAACAGGGCCTGAAGCCATCCTGTGCTTTTGCGGCCAGCTCCCAGAAAAGCGACTTGTAAAATGGAGCTTCAGGGCACTGCAATTCACAAACCTGCAGAGTTATAAATGATAACTCTCGTCCACAAATATATTGAGGGAAGGCAAAGAAGAGGATTTGAAATCAAGGCAGAATTGCAGGAAACAGATTTCAGGAGGTAGATTCGAATCGCCTTTAAAGCACATGAAAAGCGGCAAAACGTTGACAATGATGCCCTTGGCCAAAAAGGGCATATGCGTTTTTTCCTGAATATATTCAGGAAAAAACGCATACGCCCTTTTTGGCCAACCAAGCAACCTGGAAAGGCAAATCAGCGCTACAAAGAAGTCTCGCTTCCCATCGGTCAAAAGGGCCATGCTGAAAAAAGTGTCAAAACCAGAAATGCAGGACAGGCCATGGAGGAATCGGAGCCTTGCTACACTGATGGGCGGGATGTAAATCGCCAACAGCCACTCTGGAGAAGTGTACGGTGTGTCCTGAAACATCTAAAAAACACAGCTTAGAGAGCATAGGGCACTTCCACGCATGGGGGGATAAAGTGGGAAAATTGAAAATCAGCAAGACACAAGCACCCCAAAGTTTAGGGCTGCTCTGTTGACAAGGACCTCCACTTCATTCCACCTTAAATATCCCAGGAAAGCGAAAAATGGATCAAAAAGTTGTGGTCCTTATGTACAATGGAATATCACTCAGCCATGAAATCAAAGTCATAAGGCTAGTAGCAGCATGATGAGTGGATTTAGGTAAGACGATTCTAAGTGAAATAAGTCACACAGAAAAGGACACTTCTCATAAGGTGTCACTTATAGAGGGAATGTAAAAACCGTTACACTTGAACTGAATTACAAAACAGAACAGAGTCACACATGCAGAAAACACACTATGGCTGCTTAACGGGAAAGGTGAGGTGGGGTGATACATAAAACAAGAGTTTCAAATTAGCTCAGATACCGTTCCATAAACCCAATATGTAATAGACAAGACCTACTCCTTGCTCAGAGAACTGGACTGAACACGCCCGATTCACCGCACAAGAATATATCTGACTAGTAATAAACTTAAAACCTGTGTATTGATATCTCTCTGTTAGTGTGTCAAGTGGGTGTAAAGCGGCATAAACACAGCCGTGAAAAGCACCTAAACCCCATTATAAAAATAAATTACTTTTAAAAACCCATGAAACAAAGACAGGGAAAGAGAGAGAAATTCTTACACAATTCGTTCAGGGGCTGTGATGCAACCTGGATTGACCATATCTAGACCCACAGCTGGATGAGACATAAGGGTGGACACTCTTGGGGCTGAGAGGTTTGGTGAGGTTGGGTGAGCAAACGCAGACCCTTTAAAGTAATACTGCGTGCTACCCGTCGCATGGGTCCCAAATCTCCAGGTTCAAGGGCATCTTCCTACATCGAAAACATGCATGAGAAACCCAGAAGATGGTACACAGTGTAATGGGGAAAGGTTTCTAAAACGCACCTCATTTCTCATCTCCTTGTGCTCGGGTTCGCCATTCCAGCCACTTTACTAGCAATCTCCCTACTTGGAGCATCAGCACCTTTAACCTCCTGTTCCGTACAGGTTGCAATTTGTCCTGAGGATGAACGGGAAGACGGGGAACCAATGAGAGACTAGCTCTTGGTGTTGGGACAGGCACAGGTCACTCTATTTTCCCATCAGGAAGAAGAATTAACCACAGGCTCAGCCTGCCCCCTGGAACCAGAACAGGGCCTGAAGCCATCCTGCGCTTTTGCGGCCAGCTCCCAGAAAAGCGACTTGTAAAATGGAGCTTCAGGGCACTGCAATTCACAAACCTGCAGAGTTATAAATGATAACTCTCGTCCACAAATATATTGAGGGAAGGCAAAGAAGAGGATTTGAAATCAAGGCAGAATTGCAGGAAACAGATTTCAGGAGGTAGATTCGAATCGCCTTTAAAGCACATGAAAAGCGGCAAAACGTTGACAATGATGCCCTTGGCCAAAAAGGGCGTATGCGTTTTTTCCTGAATATATTCAGGAAAAAACGCATACGCCCTTTTTGGCCAACCAAGCAACCTGGAAAGGCAAATCAGCGCTACAAAGAAGTCTCGCTTCCCATCGGTCAAAAGGGCCATGCTGAAAAAAGTGTCAAAACCAGAAATGCAGGACAGGCCATGGAGAAATGGGAGCCTTGCTACACTGATGGGCGGGATGTAAATTGCCAACAGCCACTCTGGAGAAGTGTACGGTGTGTCCTGAAACATCTAAAAAACACAGCATAGAGAGCATAGGGCACTTCCACGCATGGGGGGATAAAGAGGGAAAATTGAAAATCAGCAAGACACAAGCACCCCAAAGTTTAGGGCTGCTCTGTTGACAAGGACCTCCACTTCATTCCACCTTAAATATCCCAGGAAAGCGAAAAATGGATAAAGAAGTTGTGGTCCTTATGTACAATGGAATATCACTCAGCCATGAAATCAATGTCATAAGGCTAGTAGCAGCATGATGAGTGGATTTAGGTAAGACGATTCTAAGTGAAATAAGTCACACAGAAAAGGATACTTCTCATAAGGTGTCACTTATAGAGGGAATGTAAAAACCGTTACACTTGAACTGAATTACAAAACAGAACAGAGTCACACATGCAGAAAACACACTATGGCTGCTTAACGGGAAAGGTGAGGTGGGGTGATACATAAAACAAGAGTTTCAAATTAGCTCAGATACCGTTCCATAAACCCAATATGTAATAGACAAGACCTACTCCTTGCTCAGAGAACTGGACTCAACACGCCCGATTCACCGCACAAGAATATATCTGACTAGTAATAATCTTAAAACCTATGTATTGATATCTCTCTGTTAGTGTGTCAAGTGGGTGTAAAGCGACATAAACACAGCCGTGAAAAGCTGCTAAACCCCATTATAAAAATAAATTACTTTTAAAAACCCATGAAACAAAGACAGGGAAAGAGAGAGAAATTCTTACACAATTCGTTCAGGGGCAGTGATGCAACCTGAATTGACCATATCTAGACCCACAGCTGGATGAGACATAAGGGTGGACACTCTTGGGGCTGAGAGGTTTGGTGAGGTTGGGTGAGCAAACGCAGACCCTTTAAAGTAATACTGCGTGCTACCCGTCGCATGGGTCCCAAATCTCCAGGTTCAAGGGCATCTTCCTACATCGAAAACATGCATGAGAAACCCAGAAGATGGTACACCGTGTGATGGGGAAAGGTTTCTAAAACGCACCTCATTTCTCATCTCCTTGTGCTCGGGTTCGCCATTCCAGCCACTTTACTAGCAATCTCCCTACTTGGAGCATCAGCACCTTTAACCTCCTGTTCCGTACAGGTTGCAATTTGTCCTGAGGATGAACGGGAAGACGGGGAACCAATGAGAGACTAGCTCTTGGTGTTGGGACAGGCACAGGTCACTCTATTTTCCCATCAGGAAGAAGAATTAACCACAGGCTCAGCCTGCCCCCCGGAACCAGAACAGGGCCTGAAGCCATCCTGCGCTTTTGCGGCCAGCTCCCAAAAAAGCGACTTGTAAAATGGAGCTTCAGGGCACTGCAATTCACAAACCTGCAGAGTTATAAATGATAACTCTCGTCCACAAATATATTGAGGGAAGGCAAAGAAGAGGATTTGAAATCAAGGCAGAATTGCAGGAAACAGATTTCAGGAGGTAGATTCGAATCGCCTTTAAAGCACATGAAAAGCGGCAAAACGTTGACAATGATGCCCTTGGCCAAAAAGGGCGTATGCGTTTTTTCCTGAATATATTCAGGAAAAAACGCATACGCCCTTTTTGGCCAACCAAGCAACCTGGAAAGGCAAATCAGCGCTACAAAGAAGTCTCGCTTCCCATCGGTCAAAAGGGCCATGCTGAAAAAAGTGTCAAAACCAGAAATGCAGGACAGGCCATGGAGAAATGGGAGCCTTGCTACACTGATGGGCGGGATGTAAATCGCCAACAGCCACTCTGGAGAAGTGTACGGTGTGTCCTGAAACATCTAAAAAACACAGCTTAGAGAGGATAGGGCACTTCCACGCATGGGGGGATAAAGTGGGAAAATTGAAAATCAGCAAGACACAAGCACCCCAAAGTTTAGGGCTGCTCTGTTGACAAGGACCTCCACTTCCTTCCACCTTAAATATCCCAGGAAAGCGAAAAATGGATCAAAAAGTTGTGGTCCTTATGTACAATGGAATATCACTCAGCCATGAAATCAGTCATAAGGCTAGTAGCAGCATGATGAGTGGATTTAGGTAAGACGATTCTAAGTGAAATAAGTCACACAGAAAAGGACACTTCTCATAAGGTGTCACTTATAGAGGGAATGTAAAAACCGTTACACTTGAACTGAATTACAAAACAGAACAGAGTCACACATGCAGAAAACACACTATGGCTGCTTAACGGGAAAGGTGAGGTGGGGTGATACATAAAACAAGAGTTTCAAATTAGCTCAGATACCGTTCCATAAACCCAATATGTAATAGACAAGACCTACTCCTTGCTCAGAGAACTGGACTCAACACGCCCGATTCACCGCACAAGAATATATCTGACTAGTAATAATCTTAAAACCTATGTATTGATATCTCTCTGTTAGTGTGTCAAGTGGGTGTAAAGCGGCATAAACACAGCCGTGAAAAGCAGCTATACACCATTATAAAAATAAATTACTTTTAAAAACCCATGAAACAAAGACAGGGAAAGAGAGAGAAATTCTTACACAATTCGTTCAGGGGCTGTGATGCAACCTGGATTGACCATATCTAGACCCACAGCTGGATGAGACATAAGGGTGGACACTCTTGGGGCTGAGAGGTTTGGTGAGGTTGGGTGAGCAAACGCAGACCCTTTAAAGTAATACTGCGTGCTACCCGTCGCATGGGTCCCAAATCTCCAGGTTCAAAGGCATCTTCCTACATCGAAAACATGCATGAGAAACCCAGAAGATGGTACACCGTGTGATGGGGAAAGGTTTCTAAAACGCACCTCATTTCTCATCTCCTTGTGCTCGGGTTCGCCATTCCAGCCACTTTACTAGCAATCTCCCTACTTGGAGCATCAGCACCTTTAACCTCCTGTTCCGTACAGGTTGCAATTTGTCCTGAGGATGAACGGGAAGACGGGGAACCAATGAGAGACTAGCTCTTGGTGTTGGGACAGGCACAGGTCACTCTATTTTCCCATCAGGAAGAAGAATTAACCACAGGCTCAGCCTGCCCCCAGGAACCAGAACAGGGCCTGAAGCCATCCTGCGCTTTTGCGGCCAGCTCCCAAAAAAGCGACTTGTAAAATGGAGCTTCAGGGCACTGCAATTCACAAACCTGCAGAGTTATAAATGATAACTCTCGTCCACAAATATATTGAGGGAAGGCAAAGAAGAGGATTTGAAATCAAGGCAGAATTGCAGGAAACAGATTTCAGGAGGTAGATTCGAAGCGCCTTTAAAGCACATGAAAAGCGGCAAAACGTTGACAATGATGTCCTTGACCAAAAAGGGCGTATGCGTTTTTTCCTGAATATATTCAGGAAAAAACGCATACGCCCTTTTTGGCCAACCAAGCAACCTGGAAAGGCAAATCAGCGCTACAAAGAAGTCTCGCTTCCCATCGGTCAAAAGGGCCATGCTGAAAAAAGTGTCAAAACCAGAAATGCAGGACAGGCCATGGAGGAATCGGAGCCTTGCTACACTGATGGGCGGGATGTAAATCGCCAACAGCCACTCTGGAGAAGTGTACGGTGTGTCCTGAAACATCTAAAAAACACAGCTTAGAGAGCATAGGGCACTTCCACGCATGGGGGGATAAAGTGGGAAAATTGAAAATCAGCAAGACACAAGCACCCCAAAGTTTTGGGCTGCTCTGTTGACAAGGACCTCCACTTCATTCCACCTTAAATATCCCAGGAAAGCGAAAAATGGATCAAAAAGTTGTGGTCCTTATGTACAATGGAATATCACTCAGCCATGAAATCAATGTCATAAGGCTAGTAGCAGCATGATGAGTGGATTTAGGTACGACGATTCTAAGTGAAATAAGTCACACAGAAAAGGACACTTCTCATAAGGTGTCACTTATAGAGGGAAAGTAAAAACCGTTACACTTGAACTGAATTACAAAACAGAACAGAGTCACACATGCAGAAAACACACTATGGCTGCTTAACGGGAAAGGTGAGGTGGGGTGATACATAAAACAAGAGTTTCAAATTAGCTCAGATACCGTTCCATAAACCCAATATGGAATAGACAAGACCTACTCCTTGCTCAGAGAACTGGACTCAACACGCCCGATTCACCGCACAAGAATATATCTGACTAGTAATAATCTTAAAACCTATGTATTGATATCTCTCTGTTAGTGTGTCAAGTGGGTGTAAAGCGGCATAAACACAGCCGTGAAAAGCAGCTAAACCCCATTATAAAAATAAATTACTTTTAAAAACCCATGAAACAAAGACAGGGAAAGAGAGAGAAATTCTTACACAATTCGTTCAGGGGCTGTGATGCAACCTGGATTGACCATATCTAGACCCACAGCTGGATGAGACATAAGGGTGGACACTCTTGGGGCTGAGAGGTTTGGTGAGGTTGGGTGAGCAAACGCAGACCCTTTAAAGTAATACTGCGTGCTACCCGTCGCATGGGTCCCAAATCTCCAGGTTCAAGGGCATCTTCCTACATCGAAAACATGCATGAGAAACCCAGAAGATGGTACACCGTGTGATGGGGAAAGGTTTCTAAAACGCACCTCATTTCTCATCTCCTTGTGCTCGGGTTCGCCATTCCAGCCACTTTACTAGCAATCTCCCTACTTGGAGCATCAGCACCTTTAACCTCCTGTTCCGTACAGGTTGCAATTTGTCCTGAGGATGAACGGGAAGACGGGGAACCAATGAGAGACTAGCTCTTGGTGTTGGGACAGGCACAGGTCACTCTATTTTCCCATCAGGAAGAAGAATTAACCACAGGCTCAGCCTGCCCCCCGGAACCAGAACAGGGCCTGAAGCCATCCTGCGCTTTTGCGGCCAGCTCCCAGAAAAGCGACTTGTAAAATGGAGATTCAGGGCACTGCAATTCACAAACCTGCAGAGTTATAAATGATAACTCTCGTCCACAAATATATTGAGGGAAGGCAAAGAAGAGGATTTGAAATCAAGGCAGAATTGCAGGAAACAGATTTCAGGAGGTAGATTCGAATCGCCTTTAAAGCACATGAAAAGCGGCAAAACGTTGACAATGATGCCCTTGGCCAAAAAGGGCGTATGCGTTTTTTCCTGAATATATTCAGGAAAAAACGCATACGCCCTTTTTGGCCAACCAAGCAACCTGGAAAGGCAAATCAGCGCTACAAAGAAGTCTCGCTTCCCATCGGTCAAAAGGGCCATGCTGAAAAAAGTGTCAAAACCAGAAATGCAGGACAGGCCATGGAGAAATGGGAGCCTTGCTACACTGATGGGCGGGATGTAAATCGCCAACAGCCACTCTGGAAAAGTGTACGGTGTGTCCTGAAACATCTAAAAAACACAGCTTAGAGAGGATAGGGCACTTCCACGCATGGGGGGATAAAGTGGGAAAATTGAAAATCAGCAAGACACAAGCACCCCAAAGTTTAGGGCTGCTCTGTTGACAAGGACCTCCACTTCATTCCACCTTAAATATCCCAGGAAAGCGAAAAATGGATCAAAAAGTTGTGGTCCTTATGTACAATGGAATATCACTCAGCCATGAAATCAAAGTCATAAGGCTAGTAGCAGCATGATGAGTGGATTTAGGTAAGACGATTCTAAGTGAAAT
Source organism: Balaenoptera physalus (assembly GCF_965194825.1). Classification (NCBI taxonomy): domain Eukaryota; kingdom Metazoa; phylum Chordata; class Mammalia; order Artiodactyla; family Balaenopteridae; genus Balaenoptera; species Balaenoptera physalus. The sequence continues at coordinate 19,877 of NW_028125232.1, forward strand.
AAGTCACACAGAAAAGGACACTTCTCATAAGGTGTCACTTATAGAGGGAATGTAAAAACCGTTACACTTGAACTGAATTACAAAACAGAACAGAGTCACACATGCAGAAAACACACTATGGCTGCTTAACGGGAAAGGTGAGGTGGGGTGATACATAAAACAAGAGTTTCAAATTAGCTCAGATACCGTTCCATAAACCCAATATGTAATAGACAAGACCTACTCCTTGCTCAGAGAACTGGACTCAACACGCCCGATTCACCGCACAAGAATATATCTGACTAGTAATAAACTTAAAACCTGTGTATTGATATCTCTCTGTTAGTGTGTCAAGTGGGTGTAAAGCGGCATAAACACAGCCGTGAAAAGCAGCTAAACCCCATTATAAAAATAAATTACTTTTAAAAACCCATGAAACAAAGACAGGGAAAGAGAGAGAAATTCTTACACAATTCGTTCAGGGGCTGTGATGCAACCTGGATTGACCATATCTAGACCCACAGCTGGATGAGACATAAGGGTGGACACTCTTGGGGCTGAGAGGTTTGGTGAGGTTGGGTGAGCAAACGCAGACCCTTTAAAGTAATACTGCGTGCTACCCGTCGCATGGGTCCCAAATCTCCAGGTTCAAGGGCATCTTCCTACATCGAAAACATGCATGAGAAACCCAGAAGATGGTACACCGTGTAATGGGGAAAGGTTTCTAAAACGCACCTCATTTCTCATCTCCTTGTGCTCGGGTTCGCCATTCCAGCCACTTTACTAGCAATCTCCCTACTTGGAGCATCAGCACCTTTAACCTCCTGTTCCGTACAGGTTGCAATTTGTTCTGAGGATGAACGGGAAGACGGGGAACCAATGAGAGACTAGCTCTTGGTGTTGGGACAGGCACAGGTCACTCTATTTTCCCATCAGGAAGAAGAATTAACCACAGGCTCAGCCTGCCCCCCGGAACCAGAACAGGGCCTGAAGCCATCCTGTGCTTTTGCGGCCAGCTCCCAGAAAAGCGACTTGTAAAATGGAGCTTCAGGGCACTGCAATTCACAAACCTGCAGAGTTATAAATGATAACTCTCGTCCACAAATATATTGAGGGAAGGCAAAGAAGAGGATTTGAAATCAAGGCAGAATTGCAGGAAACAGATTTCAGGAGGTAGATTCGAATCGCCTTTAAAGCACATGAAAAGCGGCAAAACGTTGACAATGATGCCCTTGGCCAAAAAGGGCGTATGCGTTTTTTCCTGAATATATTCAGGAAAAAACGCATACGCCCTTTTTGGCCAACCAAGCAACCTGGAAAGGCAAATCAGCGCTACAAAGAAGTCTCGCTTCCCATCGGTCAAAAGGGCCATGCTGAAAAAAGTGTCAAAACCAGAAATGCAGGACAGGCCATGGAGGAATCGGAGCCTTGCTACACTGATGGGCGGGATGTAAATCGCCAACAGCCACTCTGGAGAAGTGTACGGTGTGTCCTGAAACATCTAAAAAACACAGCTTAGAGAGCATAGGGCACTTCCACGCATGGGGGGATAAAGTGGGAAAATTGAAAATCAGCAAGACACAAGCACCCCAAAGTTTAGGGCTGCTCTGTTGACAAGGACCTCCACTTCATTCCACCTTAAATATCCCAGGAAAGCGAAAAATGGATCAAAAAGTTGTGGTCCTTATGTACAATGGAATATCACTCAGCCATGAAATCAATGTCATAAGGCTAATAGCAGCATGATGAGTGGATTTAGGTACGACGATTCTAAGTGAAATAAGTCACACAGAAAAGGACACTTCTCATAAGGTGTCACTTATAGAGGGAATGTAAAAACCGTTACACTTGAACTGAATTACAAAACAGAACAGAGTCACACATGCAGAAAACACACTATGGCTGCTTAACGGGAAAGGTGAGGTGGGGTGATACATAAAACAAGAGTTTCAAATTAGCTCAGATACCGTTCCATAAACCCAATATGTAATAGACAAGACCTACTCCTTGCTCAGAGAACTGGACTCAACATGCCCGATTCACCGCACAAGAATATATCTGACTAGTAATAATCTTAAAACCTATGTATTGATATCTCTCTGTTAGTGTGTCAAGTGGGTGTAAAGAGGCATAAACACAGCCGTGAAAAGCAGCTAAACCCCATTATAAAAATAAATTACTTTTAAAAACCCATGAAACAAAGACAGGGAAAGAGAGAGAAATTCTTACACAATTCGTTCATGGGCTGTGATGCAACCTGGATTGACCATATCTAGACCCACAGCTGGATGAGACATAAGGGTGGACACTCTTGGGGCTGAGAGGTTTGGTGAGGTTGGGTGAGCAAACGCAGACCCTTTAAAGTAATACTGCGTGCTACCCGTCGCATGGGTCCCAAATCTCCAGGTTCAAGGGCATCTTCCTACATCGAAAACATGCATGAGAAACCCAGAAGATGGTACACCGTGTGATGGGGAAAGGTTTCTAAAACGCACCTCATTTCTCATCTCCTTGTGCTCGGGTTCGCCATTCCAGCCACTTTACTAGCAATCTCCCTACTTGGAGCATCAGCACCTTTAACCTCCTGTTCCGTACAGGTTGCAATTTGTCCTGAGGATGAACGGGAAGACGGGGAACCAATGAGAGACTAGCTCTTGGTGTTGGGACAGGCACAGGTCACTCTATTTTCCCATCAGGAAGAAGAATTAACCACAGGCTCAGCCTGCCCCCCGGAACCAGAACAGGGCCTGAAGCCATCCTGCGCTTTTGCGGCCAGCTCCCAGAAAAGCGACTTGTAAAATGGAGCTTCAGGGCACTGCAATTCACAAACCTGCAGAGTTATAAATGATAACTCTCGTCCACAAATATATTGAGGGAAGGCAAAGAAGAGGATTTGAAATCAAGGCAGAATTGCAGGAAACAGATTTCAGGAGGTAGATTCGAATCGCCTTTAAAGCACATGAAAAGCGGCAAAACGTTGACAATGATGCCCTTGGCCAAAAAGGGCGTATGCGTTTTTTCCTGAATATATTCAGGAAAAAACGCATACGCCCTTTTTGGCCAACCAAGCAACCTGGAAAGGCAAATCAGCGCTACAAAGAAGTCTCGCTTCCCATCGGTCAAAAGGGCCATGCTGAAAAAAGTGTCAAAACCAGAAATGCAGGACAGGTCATGGAGAAATGGGAGCCTTGCTACACTGATGGGCGGGATGTAAATCGCCAACAGCCACTCTGGAGAAGTGTACGGTGTGTCCTGAAACATCTAAAAAACACAGCTTAGAGAGGATAGGGCACTTCCACGCATGGGGGGATAAAGTGGGAAAATTGAAAATCAGCAAGACACAAGCACCCCAAAGTTTAGGGCTGCTCTGTTGACAAGGACCTCCACTTCATTCCACCTTAAATATCCCAGGAAAGCGAAAAATGGATCAAAAAGTTGTGGTCCTTATGTACAATGGAATATCACTCAGCCATGAAATCAATGTCATAAGGCTAATAGCAGCATGATGAGTGGATTTAGGTAAGACGATTCTAAGTGAAATAAGTCACACAGAAAAGGACACTTCTCATAAGGTGTCACTTATAGAGGGAATGTAAAAACCGTTACACTTGAACTGAATTACAAAACAGAACAGAGTCACACATGCAGAAAACACACTATGGCTGCTTAACGGGAAAGGTGAGGTGGGGTGAAACATAAAACAAGAGTTTCAAATTAGCTCAGATACCGTTCCATAAACCCAATATGTAATAGACAAGACCTACTCCTTGCTCAGAGAACTGGACTCAACACGCCCGATTCACCGCACAAGAATATATCTGACTAGTAATAATCTTAAAACCTATGTATTGATATCTCTCTGTTAGTGTGTCAAGTGGGTGTAAAGCGGCATAAACACAGCCGTGAAAAGCAGCTAAACCCCATTATAAAAATAAATTACTTTTAAAAACCCATGAAACAAAGACAGGGAAAGAGAGAGAATTTCTTACACAATTCGTTCAGGGGCTGTGATGCAACCTGGATTGACCATATCTAGACCCACAGCTGGATGAGACATAAGGGTGGACACTCTTGGGGCTGAGAGGTTTGGTGAGGTTGGGTGAGCAAACGCAGACCCTTTAAAGTAATACTGCGTGCTACCCGTCGCATGGGTCCCAAATCTCCAGGTTCAAGGGCATCTTCCTACATCGAAAACATGCATGAGAAACCCAGAAGATGGTACACCGTGTGATGGGGAAAGGTTTCTAAAACGCACCTCATTTCTCATCTCCTTGTGCTCGGGATCGCCATTCCAGCCACTTTACTAGCAATCTCCCTGCTTGGAGCATCAGCACCTTTAACCTCCTGTTCCGTACAGGTTGCAATTTGTCCTGAGGATGAACGGGAAGACGGGGAACCAATGAGAGACTAGCTCTTGGTGTTGGGACAGGCACAGGTCACTCTATTTTCCCATCAGGAAGAAGAATTAACCACAGGCTCAGCCTGCCCCCCGGAACCAGAACAGGGCCTGAAGCCATCCTGCGCTTTTGCGGCCAGCTCCCAGAAAAGCGACTTGTAAAATGGAGCTTCAGGGCACTGCAATTCACAAACCTGCAGAGTTATAAATGATAACTCTCGTCCACAAATATATTGAGGGAAGGCAAAGAAGAGGATTTGAAATCAAGGCAGAATTGCAGGAAACAGATTTCAGGAGGTAGATTCGAATCGCCTTTAAAGCACATGAAAAGCGGCAAAACGTTGACAATGATGCCCTTGGCCAAAAAGGGCGTATGCGTTTTTTCCTGAATATATTCAGGAAAAAACGCATACGCCCTTTTTGGCCAACCAAGCAACCTGGAAAGGCAAATCAGCGCTACAAAGAAGTCTCGCTTCCCATCGGTCAAAAGGGCCATGCTGAAAAAAGTGTCAAAACCAGAAATGCAGGACAGGCCATGGAGAAATGGGAGCCTTGCTACACTGATGGGCGGGATGTAAATCGCCAACAGCCACTCTGGAGAAGTGTACGGTGTGTCCTGAAACATCTAAAAAACACAGCTTAGAGAGGATAGGGCACTTCCACGCATGGGGGGATAAAGTGGGAAAATTGAAAATCAGCAAGACACAAGCACCCCAAAGTTTAGGGCTGCTCTGTTGACAAGGACCTCCACTTCCTTCCACCTTAAATATCCCAGGAAAGCGAAAAATGGATCAAAAAGTTGTGGTCCTTATGTACAATGGAATATCACTCAGCCATGAAATCAGTCATAAGGCTAGTAGCAGCATGATGAGTGGATTTAGGTAAGACGATTCTAAGTGAAATAAGTCACACAGAAAAGGACACTTCTCATAAGGTGTCACTTATAGAGGGAATGTAAAAACCGTTACACTTGAACTGAATTACAAAACAGAACAGAGTCACACATGCAGAAAACACACTATGGCTGCTTAACGGGAAAGGTGAGGTGGGGTGATACATAAAACAAGAGTTTCAAATTAGCTCAGATACCGTTCCATAAACCCAATATGGAATAGACAAGACCTACTCCTTGCTCAGAGAACTGGACTCAACACGCCCGATTCACCGCACAAGAATATATCTGACTAGTAATAATCTTAAAACCTATGTATTGATATCTCTCTGTTAGTGTGTCAAGTGGGTGTAAAGCGGCATAAACACAGCCGTGAAAAGCAGCTAAACCCCATTATAAAAATAAATTACTTTTAAAAACCCATGAAACAAAGACAGGGAAAGAGAGAGAAATTCTTACACAATTCGTTCAGGGGCTGTGATGCAACCTGGATTGACCATATCTAGACCCACAGCTGGATGAGACATAAGGGTGGACACTCTTGGGGCTGAGAGGTTTGGTGAGGTTGGGTGAGCAAACGCAGACCCTTTAAAGTAATACTGCGTGCTACCCGTCGCATGGGTCCCAAATCTCCAGGTTCAAGGGCATCTTCCTACATCGAAAACATGCATGAGAAACCCAGAAGATGGTACACCGTGTGATGGGGAAAGGTTTCTAAAACGCACCTCATTTCTCATCTCCTTGTGCTCGGGTTCGCCATTCCAGCCACTTTACTAGCAATCTCCCTACTTGGAGCATCAGCACCTTTAACCTCCTGTTCCGTACAGGTTGCAATTTGTCCTGAGGATGAACGGGAAGACGGGGAACCAATGAGAGACTAGCTCTTGGTGTTGGGACAGGCACAGGTCACTCTATTTTCCCATCAGGAAGAAGAATTAACCACAGGCTCAGCCTGCCCCCCGGAACCAGAACAGGGCCTGAAGCCATCCTGCGCTTTTGCGGCCAGCTCCCAGAAAAGCGACTTGTAAAATGGAGCTTCAGGGCACTGCAATTCACAAACCTGCAGAGTTATAAATGATAACTCTCGTCCACAAATATATTGAGGGAAGGCAAAGAAGAGGATTTGAAATCAAGGCAGAATTGCAGGAAACAGATTTCAGGAGGTAGATTCGAAGCGCCTTTAAAGCACATGAAAAGCGGCAAAACGTTGACAATGATGCCCTTGGCCAAAAAGGGCGTATGCGTTTTTTCCTGAATATATTCAGGAAAAAACGCATACGCCCTTTTTGGCCAACCAAGCAACCTGGAAAGGCAAATCAGCGCTACAAAGAAGTCTCGCTTCCCATCGGTCAAAAGGGCCATGCTGAAAAAAGTGTCAAAACCAGAAATGCAGGACAGGCCATGGAGAAATGGGAGCCTTGCTACACTGATGGGCGGGATGTAAATCGCCAACAGCCACTCTGGAAAAGTGTACGGTGTGTCCTGAAACATCTAAAAAACACAGCTTAGAGAGGATAGGGCACTTCCACGCATGGGGGGATAAAGTGGGAAAATTGAAAATCAGCAAGACACAAGCACCCCAAAGTTTAGGGCTGCTCTGTTGACAAGGACCTCCACTTCATTCCACCTTAAATATCCCAGGAAAGCGAAAAATGGATCAAAAAGTTGTGGTCCTTATGTACAATGGAATATCACTCAGCCATGAAATCAAAGTCATAAGGCTAGTAGCAGCATGATGAGTGGATTTAGGTACGACGATTCTAAGTGAAATAAGTCACACAGAAAAGGACACTTCTCATAAGGTGTCACTTATAGAGGGAATGTAAAAACCGTTACACTTGAACTGAATTACAAAACAGAACAGAGTCACACATGCAGAAAACACACTATGGCTGCTTAACGGGAAAGGTGAGGTGGGGTGATACATAAAACAAGAGTTTCAAATTAGCTCAGATACCGTTCCATAAACCCAATATGTAATAGACAAGACCTACTCCTTGCTCAGAGAACTGGACTCAACACGCCCGATTCACCGCACAAGAATATATCTGACTAGTAATAATCTTAAAACCTGTGTATTGATATCTCTCTGTTAGTGTGTCAAGTGGGTGTAAAGCGGCATAAACACAGCCGTGAAAAGCAGCTAAACCCCATTATAAAAATAAATTACTTTTAAAAACCCATGAAACAAAGACAGGGAAAGAGAGAGAAATTCTTACACAATTCGTTCAGGGGCTGTGATGCAACCTGGATTGACCATATCTAGACCCACAGCTGGATGAGACATAAGGGTGGACACTCTTGGGGCTGAGAGGTTTGGTGAGGTTGGGTGAGCAAACGCAGACCCTTTAAAGTAATACTGCGTGCTACCCGTTGCATGGGTCCCAAATCTCCAGGTTCAAGGGCATCTTCCTACATCGAAAACATGCATGAGAAACCCAGAAGATGGTACACCGTGTGATGGGGAAAGGTTTCTAAAACGCACCTCATTTCTCATCTCCTTGTGCTCGGGTTCGCCATTCCAGCCACTTTACTAGCAATCTCCCTACTTGGAGCATCAGCACCTTTAACCTCCTGTTCCGTACAGGTTGCAATTTGTCCTGAGGATGAACGGGAAGACGGGGAACCAATGAGAGACTAGCTCTTGGTGTTGGGACAGGCACAGGTCACTCTATTTTCCCATCAGGAAGAAGAATTAACCACAGGCTCAGCCTGCCCCCAGGAACCAGAACAGGGCCTGAAGCCATCCTGTGCTTTTGCGGCCAGCTCCCAGAAAAGCGACTTGTAAAATGGAGCTTCAGGGCACTGCAATTCACAAACCTGCAGAGTTATAAATGATAACTCTCGTCCACAAATATATTGAGGGAAGGCAAAGAAGAGGATTTGAAATCAAGGCAGAATTGCAGGAAACAGATTTCAGGAGGTAGATTCGAATCGCCTTTAAAGCACATGAAAAGCGGCAAAACGTTGACAATGATGCCCTTGGCCAAAAAGGGCGTATGCGTTTTTTCCTGAATATATTCAGGAAAAAAGGCATACGCCCTTTTTGGCCAACCAAGCAACCTGGAAAGGCAAATCAGCGCTACAAAGAAGTCTCGCTTCCCATCGGTCAAAAGGGCCATGATGAAAAAAGTTTCAAAACCAGAAATGCAGGACAGGCCATGGAGAAATGGGAGCCTTGCTACACTGATGGGCGGGATGTGAATTGCCAACAGCCACTCTGGAGAAGTGTACGGTGTGTCCTGAAACATCTAAAAAACACAGCTTAGAGAGCATAGGGCACTTCCACGCATGGGGGGATAAAGTGGGAAAATTGAAAATCAGCAAGACACAAGCACCCCAAAGTTTAGGGCTGCTCTGTTGACAAGGACCTCCACTTCATTCCACCTTAAATATCCCAGGAAAGCGAAAAATGGATCAAAAAGTTGTGGTCCTTATGTACAATGTAATATCACTCAGAAATGAAATCAATGACATAAGGCTAGTAGCAGCATGATGAGTGGATTTAGGTACGACGATTCTAAGTGAAATAAGTCACACAGAAAAGGACACTTCTCATAAGGTGTCACTTATAGAGGGAAAGTAAAAACCGTTACACTTGAACTGAATTACAAAACAGAACAGAGTCACACATGCAGAAAACACACTATGGCTGCTTAACGGGAAAGGTGAGGTGGGGTGATACATAAAACAAGAGTTTCAAATTAGCTCAGATACCGTTCCATAAACCCAATATGTAATAGACAAGACCTACTCCTTGCTCAGAGAACTGGACTCAACACGCCCGATTCACCGCACAAGAATATATCTGACTAGTAATAATCTTAAAACCTATGTATTGATATCTCTCTGTTAGTGTGTCAAGTGGGTGTAAAGCGGCATAAACACAGCCGTGAAAAGCAGCTAAACCCCATTATAAAAATAAATTACTTTTAAAAACCCATGAAACAAAGACAGGGAAAGAGAGAGAAATTCTTACACAATTCGTTCAGGGGCTGTGATGCAACCTGGATTGACCATATCTAGACCCACAGCTGGATGAGACATAAGGTTGGACACTCTTGGGGCTGAGAGGTTTGGTGAGGTTGGGTGAGCAAACGCAGACCCTTTAAAGTAATACTGCGTGCTACCCATCGCATGGGTCCCAAATCTCCAGGTTCAAGGGCATCTTCCTACATCGAAAACATGCATGAGAAACCCAGAAGATGGTACACCGTGTGATGGGGAAAGGTTTCTAAAACGCACCTCATTTCTCATCTCCTTGTGCTCGGGTTCGCCATTCCAGCCACTTTACTAGCAATCTCCCTACTTGGAGCATCAGCACCTTTAACCTCCTGTTCCGTACAGGTTGCAATTTGTCCTGAGGATGAACGGGAAGACGGGGAACCAATGAGAGACTAGCTCTTGGTGTTGGGACAGGCACAGGTCACTCTATTTTCCCATCAGGAAGAAGAATTAACCACAGGCTCAGCCTGCCCCCAGGAACCAGAACAGGGCCTGAAGCCATCCTGCGCTTTTGCGGCCAGCTCCCAAAAAAGCGACTTGTAAAATGGAGCTTCAGGGCACTGCAATTCACAAACCTGCAGAGTTATAAATGATAACTCTCGTCCACAAATATATTGAGGGAAGGCAAAGAAGAGGATTTGAAATCAAGGCAGAATTGCAGGAAACAGATTTCAGGAGGTAGATTCGAAGCGCCTTTAAAGCACATGAAAAGCGGCAAAACGTTGACAATGATGTCCTTGACCAAAAAGGGCGTATGCGTTTTTTCCTGAATATATTCAGGAAAAAACGCATACGCCCTTTTTGGCCAACCAAGCAACCTGGAAAGGCAAATCAGCGCTACAAAGAAGTCTCGCTTCCCATCGGTCAAAAGGGCCATGCTGAAAAAAGTGTCAAAACCAGAAATGCAGGACAGGCCATGGAGGAATCGGAGCCTTGCTACACTGATGGGCGGGATGTAAATCGCCAACAGCCACTCTGGAGAAGTGTACGGTGTGTCCTGAAACATCTAAAAAACACAGCTTAGAGAGCATAGGGCACTTCCACGCATGGGGGGATAAAGTGGGAAAATTGAAAATCAGCAAGACACAAGCACCCCAAAGTTTAGGGCTGCTCTGTTGACAAGGACCTCCACTTCATTCCACCTTAAATATCCCAGGAAAGCGAAAAATGGATCAAAAAGTTGTGGTCCTTATGTACAATGGAATATCACTCAGCCATGAAATCAATGTCATAAGGCTAGTAGCAGCATGATGAGTGGATTTAGGTACGACGATTCTAAGTGAAATAAGTCACACAGAAAAGGACACTTCTCATAAGGTGTCACTTATAGAGGGAAAGTAAAAACCGTTACACTTGAACTGAATTACAAAACAGAACAGAGTCACACATGCAGAAAACACACTATGGCTGCTTAACGGGAAAGGTGAGGTGGGGTGATACATAAAACAAGAGTTTCAAATTAGCTCAGATACCGTTCCATAAACCCAATATGGAATAGACAAGACCTACTCCTTGCTCAGAGAACTGGACTCAACACGCCCGATTCACCGCACAAGAATATATCTGACTAGTAATAATCTTAAAACCTATGTATTGATATCTCTCTGTTAGTGTGTCAAGTGGGTGTAAAGCGGCATAAACACAGCCGTGAAAAGCAGCTAAACCCCATTATAAAAATAAATTACTTTTAAAAACCCATGAAACAAAGACAGGGAAAGAGAGAGAAATTCTTACACAATTCGTTCAGGGGCTGTGATGCAACCTGGATTGACCATATCTAGACCCACAGCTGGATGAGACATAAGGGTGGACACTCTTGGGGCTGAGAGGTTTGGTGAGGTTGGGTGAGCAAACGCAGACCCTTTAAAGTAATACTGCGTGCTACCCGTCGCATGGGTCCCAAATCTCCAGGTTCAAGGGCATCTTCCTACATCGAAAACATGCATGAGAAACCCAGAAGATGGTACACCGTGTGATGGGGAAAGGTTTCTAAAACGCACCTCATTTCTCATCTCCTTGTGCTCGGGTTCGCCATTCCAGCCACTTTACTAGCAATCTCCCTACTTGGAGCATCAGCACCTTTAACCTCCTGTTCCGTACAGGTTGCAATTTGTCCTGAGGATGAACGGGAACACGGGGAACCAATGAGAGACTAGCTCTTGGTGTTGGGACAGGCACAGGTCACTCTATTTTCCCATCAGGAAGAAGAATTAACCACAGGCTCAGCCTGCCCCCCGGAACCAGAACAGGGCCTGAAGCCATCCTGCGCTTTTGCGGCCAGCTCCCAGAAAAGCGACTTGTAAAATGGAGATTCAGGGCACTGCAATTCACAAACCTGCAGAGTTATAAATGATAACTCTCGTCCACAAATATATTGAGGGAAGGCAAAGAAGAGGATTTGAAATCAAGGCAGAATTGCAGGAAACAGATTTCAGGAGGTAGATTCGAATCGCCTTTAAAGCACATGAAAAGCGGCAAAACGTTGACAATGATGCCCTTGGCCAAAAAGGGCGTATGCGTTTTTTCCTGAATATATTCAGGAAAAAACGCATACGCCCTTTTTGGCCAACCAAGCAACCTGGAAAGGCAAATCAGCGCTACAAAGAAGTCTCGCTTCCCATCGGTCAAAAGGGCCATGCTGAAAAAAGTGTCAAAACCAGAAATGCAGGACAGGCCATGGAGAAATGGGAGCCTTGCTACACTGATGGGCGGGATGTAAATCGCCAACAGCCACTCTGGAAAAGTGTACGGTGTGTCCTGAAACATCTAAAAAACACAGCTTAGAGAGGATAGGGCACTTCCACGCATGGGGGGATAAAGTGGGAAAATTGAAAATCAGCAAGACACAAGCACCCCAAAGTTTAGGGCTGCTCTGTTGACAAGGACCTCCACTTCATTCCACCTTAAATATCCCAGGAAAGCGAAAAATGGATAAAAAAGTTGTGGTCCTTATGTACAATGGAATATCACTCAGCCATGAAATCAAAGTCATAAGGCTAGTAGCAGCATGATGAGTGGATTTAGGTAAGACGATTCTAAGTGAAATAAGTCACACAGAAAAGGACACTTCTCATAAGGTGTCACTTATAGAGGGAATGTAAAAACCGTTACACTTGAACTGAATTACAAAACAGAACAGAGTCACACATGCAGAAAACACACTATGGCTGCTTAACGGGAAAGGTGAGGTGGGGTGATACATAAAACAAGAGTTTCAAATTAGCTCAGATACCGTTCCATAAACCCAATATGTAATAGACAAGACCTACTCCTTGCTCAGAGAACTGGACTCAACACGCCCGATTCACCGCACAAGAATATATCTGACTAGTAATAAACTTAAAACCTGTGTATTGATATCTCTCTGTTAGGGTGTCAAGTGGGTGTAAAGCGGCATAAACACAGCCGTGAAAAGCAGCTAAACCCCATTATAAAAATAAATTACTTTTAAAAACCCATGAAACAAAGACAGGGAAAGAGAGAGAAATTCTTACACAATTCGTTCAGGGGCTGTGATGCAACCTGGATTGACCATATCTAGACCCACAGCTGGATGAGACATAAGGGTGGACACTCTTGGGGCTGAGAGGTTTGGTGAGGTTGGGTGAGCAAACGCAGACCCTTTAAAGTAATACTGCGTGCTACCCGTCGCATGGGTCCCAAATCTCCAGGTTCAAGGGCATCTTCCTACATCGAAAACATGCATGAGAAACCCAGAAGATGGTACACCGTGTGATGGGGAAAGGTTTCTAAAACGCACCTCATTTCTCATCTCCTTGTGCTCGGGTTCGCCATTCCAGCCACTTTACTAGCAATCTCCCTACTTGGAGCATCAGCACCTTTAACCTCCTGTTCCGTACAGGTTGCAATTTGTCCTGAGGATGAACGGGAAGACGGGGAACCAATGAGAGACTAGCTCTTGGTGTTGGGACAGGCACAGGTCACTCTATTTTCCCATCAGGAAGAAGAATTAACCACAGGCTCAGCCTGCCCCCCGGAACCAGAACAGGGCCTGAAGCCATCCTGCGCTTTTGCGGCCAGCTCCCAGAAAAGCGACTTGTAAAATGGAGATTCAGGGCACTGCAATTCACAAACCTGCAGAGTTATAAATGATAACTCTCGTCCACAAATATATTGAGGGAAGGCAAAGAAGAGGATTTGAAATCAAGGCAGAATTGCAGGAAACAGATTTCAGGAGGTAGATTCGAATCGCCTTTAAAGCACATGAAAAGCGGCAAAACGTTGACAATGATGCCCTTGGCCAAAAAGGGCGTATGCGTTTTTTCCTGAATATATTCAGGAAAAAACGCATACGCCCTTTTTGGCCAACCAAGCAACCTGGAAAGGCAAATCAGCGCTACAAAGAAGTCTCGCTTCCCATCGGTCAAAAGGGCCATGCTGAAAAAAGTGTCAAAACCAGAAATGCAGGACAGGCCATGGAGGAATCGGAGCCTTGCTACACTGATGGGCGGGATGTAAATCGCCAACAGCCACTCTGGAGAAGTGTACGGTGTGTCCTGAAACATCTAAAAAACACAGCTTAGAGAGCATAGGGCACTTCCACGCATGGGGGGATAAAGTGGGAAAATTGAAAATCAGCAAGACACAAGCACCCCAAAGTTTAGGGCTGCTCTGTTGACAAGGACCTCCACTTCATTCCACCTTAAATATCCCAGGAAAGCGAAAACTGGATCAAAAAGTTGTGGTCCTTATGTACAATGGAATATCACTCAGCCATGAAATCAAAGTCATAAGGCTAGTAGCAGCATGATGAGTGGATTTAGGTACGACGATTCTAAGTGAAATAAGTCACACAGAAAAGGACACTTCTCATAAGGTGTCACTTATAGAGGGAATGTAAAAACCGTTACACTTGAACTGAATTACAAAACAGAACAGAGTCACACATGCAGAAAACACACTATGGCTGCTTAACGGGAAAGGTGAGGTGGGGTGATACATAAAACAAGAGTTTCAAATTAGCTCAGATACCGTTCCATAAACCCAATATGTAATAGACAAGACCTACTCCTTGCTCAGAGAACTGGACTCAACACGCCCGATTCACCGCACAAGAATATATCTGACTAGTAATAATCTTAAAACCTATGTATTGATATCTCTCTGTTAGTGTGTCAAGTGGGTGTAAAGCGGCATAAACACAGCCGTGAAAAGCAGCTAACCCCATTATAAAAATAAATTACTTTTAAAAACCCATGAAACAAAGACAGGGAAAGAGAGAGAAATTCTTACACAATTCGTTCAGGGGCTGTGATGCAACCTGGATTGACCATATCTAGACCCACAGCTGGATGAGACATAAGGGTGGACACTCTTGGGGCTGAGAGGTTTGGTGAGGTTGGGTGAGCAAACGCAGACCCTTTAAAGTAATACTGCGTGCTACCCGTCGCATGGGTCCCAAATCTCCAGGTTCAAGGGCATCTTCCTACATCGAAAACATGCATGAGAAACCCAGACGATGGTACACCGTGTGATGGGGAAAGGTTTCTAAAACGCACCTCATTTCTCATCTCCTTGTGCTCAGGTTCGCCATTCCAGCCACTTTACTAGCAATCTCCCTACTTGGAGCATCAGCACCTTTAACCTCCTGTTCCGTACAGGTTGCAATTTGTCCTGAGGATGAACGGGAAGACGGGGAACCAATGAGAGACTAGTTCTTGGTGTTGGGACAGGCACAGGTCACTCTATTTTCCCATCAGGAAGAAGAATTAACCACAGGCTCAGCCTGCCCCCCGGAACCAGAACAGGGCCTGAAGCCATCCTGCGCTTTTGCGGCCAGCTCCCAGAAAAGCGACTTGTAAAATGGAGCTTCAGGGCACTGCAATTCACAAACCTGCAGAGTTATAAATGATAACTCTCGTCCACAAATATATTGAGGGAAGGCAAAGAAGAGGATTTGAAATCAAGGCAGAATTGCAGGAAACAGATTTCAGGAGGTAGATTCGAATCGCCTTTAAAGCACATGAAAAGCGGCAAAACGTTGACAATGATGCCCTTGGCCAAAAAGGGCGTATGCGTTTTTTCCTGAATATATTCAGGAAAAAACGCATATGCCCTTTTTGGCCAACCAAGCAACCTGGAAAGGCAAATCAGCGCTACAAAGAAGTCTCGCTTCCCATCGGTCAAAAGGGCCATGCTGAAAAAAGTGTCAAAACCAGAAATGCAGGACAGGCCATGAAGGAATCGGAGCCTTGCTACACTGATGGGCGGGATGTAAATCGCCAACAGCCACTCTGGAGAAGTGTACGGTGTGTCCTGAAACATCTAAAAAACACAGCTTAGAGAGCATAGGGCACTTCCACGCATGGGGGGATAAAGTGGGAAAATTGAAAATCAGCAAGACACAAGCACCCCAAAGTTTAGGGCTGCTCTGTTGACAAGGACCTCCACTTCATTCCACCTTAAATATCCCAGGAAAGCGAAAAATGGATCAAAAAGTTGTGGTCCTTATGTACAATGGAATATCACTCAGCCATGAAATCAATGTCATAAGGCTAATAGCAGCATGATGAGTGGATTTAGGTACGACGATTCTAAGTGAAATAAGTCACACAGAAAAGGACACTTCTCATAAGGTGTCACTTATAGAGGGAATGTAAAAACCGTTACACTTGAACTGAATTACAAAACAGAACAGAGTCACACATGCAGAAAACACACTATGGCTGCTTAACGGGAAAGGTGAGGTGGGGTGATACATAAAACAAGAGTTTCAAATTAGCTCAGATACCGTTCCATAAACCCAATATGTAATAGACAAGACCTACTCCTTGCTCAGAGAACTGGACTCAACATGCCCGATTCACCGCACAAAAATATATCTGACTAGTAATAATCTTAAAACCTATGTATTGATATCTCTCTGTTAGTGTGTCAAGTGGGTGTAAAGCGGCATAAACACAGCCGTGAAAAGCAGCTAAACCCCATTATAAAAATAAATTACTTTTAAAAACCCATGAAACAAAGACAGGGAAAGAGAGAGAAATTCTTACACAATTCGTTCATGGGCTGTGATGCAACCTGGATTGACCATATCTAGACCCACAGCTGGATGAGACATAAGGGTGGACACTCTTGGGGCTGAGAGGTTTGGTGAGGTTGGGTGAGCAAACGCAGACCCTTTAAAGTAATACTGCGTGCTACCCGTCGCATGGGTCCCAAATCTCCAGGTTCAAGGGCATCTTCCTACATCGAAAACATGCATGAGAAACCCAGAAGATGGTACACCGTGTGATGGGGAAAGGTTTCTAAAACGCACCTCATTTCTCATCTCCTTGTGCTCGGGTTCGCCATTCCAGCCACTTTACTAGCAATCTCCCTACTTGGAGCATCAGCACCTTTAACCTCCTGTTCCGTACAGGTTGCAATTTGTCCTGAGGATGAACGGGAAGACGGGGAACCAATGAGAGACTAGCTCTTGGTGTTGGGACAGGCACAGGTCACTCTATTTTCCCATCAGGAAGAAGAATTAACCACAGGCTCAGCCTGCCCCCCGGAACCAGAACAGGGCCTGAAGCCATCCTGCGCTTTTGCGGCCAGCTCCCAGAAAAGCGACTTGTAAAATGGGGCTTCAGGGCACTGCAATTCACAAACCTGCAGAGTTATAAATGATAACTCTCGTCCACAAATATATTGAGGGAAGGCAAAGAAGAGGATTTGAAATCAAGGCAGAATTGCAGGAAACAGATTTCAGGAGGTAGATTCGAATCGCCTTTAAAGCACATGAAAAGCGGCAAAACGTTGACAATGATGCCCTTGGCCAAAAAGGGCGTATGCGTTTTTTCCTGAATATATTCAGGAAAAAACGCATACGCCCTTTTTGGCCAACCAAGCAACCTGGAAAGGCAAATCAGCGCTACAAAGAAGTCTCGATTCCCATCGGTCAAAAGGGCCATGCTGAAAAAAGTGTCAAAACCAGAAATGCAGGACAGGTCATGGAGAAATGGGAGCCCTGCTACACTGATGGGCGGGATGTAAATCGCCAACAGCCACTCTGGAGAAGTGTACGGTGTGTCCTGAAACATCTAAAAAACACAGCTTAGAGAGGATAGGGCACTTCCACGCATGGGGGGATAAAGTGGGAAAATTGAAAATCAGCAAGACACAAGCACCCCAAAGTTTAGGGCTGCTCTGTTGACAAGGACCTCCACTTCATTCCACCTTAAATATCCCAGGAAAGCGAAAAATGGATCAAAAAGTTGTGGTCCTTATGTACAATGGAATATCACTCAGCCATGAAATCAATGTCATAAGGCTAATAGCAGCATGATGAGTGGATTTAGGTAAGACGATTCTAAGTGAAATAAGTCACACAGAAAAGGACACTTCTCATAAGGTGTCACTTATAGAGGGAATGTAAAAACCGTTACACTTGAACTGAATTACAAAACAGAACAGAGTCACACATGCAGAAAACACACTATGGCTGCTTAACGGGAAAGGTGAGGTGGGGTGAAACATAAAACAAGAGTTTCAAATTAGCTCAGATACCGTTCCATAAACCCAATATGTAATAGACAAGACCTACTCCTTGCTCAGAGAACTGGACTCAACACGCCCGATTCACCGCACAAGAATATATCTGACTAGTAATAATCTTAAAACCTATGTATTGATATCTCTCTGTTAGTGTGTCAAGTGGGTGTAAAGCGGCATAAACACAGCCGTGAAAAGCAGCTAAACCCCATTATAAAAATAAATTACTTTTAAAAACCCATGAAACAAAGACAGGGAAAGAGAGAGAATTTCTTACACAATTCGTTCAGGGGCTGTGATGCAACCTGGATTGACCATATCTAGACCCACAGCTGGATGAGACATAAGGGTGGACACTCTTGGGGCTGAGAGGTTTGGTGAGGTTGGGTGAGCAAACGCAGACCCTTTAAAGTAATACTGCGTGCTACCCGTCGCATGGGTCCCAAATCTCCAGGTTCAAGGGCATCTTCCTACATCGAAAACATGCATGAGAAACCCAGAAGATGGTACACCGTGTGATGGGGAAAGGTTTCTAAAACGCACCTCATTTCTCATCTCCTTGTGCTCGGGTTCGCCATTCCAGCCACTTTACTAGCAATCTCCCTACTTGGAGCATCAGCACCTTTAACCTCCTGTTCCGTACAGGTTGCAATTTGTCCTGAGGATGAACGGGAAGACGGGGAACCAATGAGAGACTAGCTCTTGGTGTTGGGACAGGCACAGGTCACTCTATTTTCCCATCAGGAAGAAGAATTAACCACAGGCTCAGCCTGCCCCCCGGAACCAGAACAGGGCCTGAAGCCATCCTGCGCTTTTGCGGCCAGCTCCCAAAAAAGCGACTTGTAAAATGGAGCTTCAGGGCACTGCAATTCACAAACCTGCAGAGTTATAAATGATAACTCTCGTCCACAAATATATTGAGGGAAGGCAAAGAAGAGGATTTGAAATCAAGGCAGAATTGCAGGAAACAGATTTCAGGAGGTAGATTCGAATCGCCTTTAAAGCACATGAAAAGCGGCAAAACGTTGACAATGATGCCCTTGGCCAAAAAGGGCGTATGCGTTTTTTCCTGAATATATTCAGGAAAAAACGCATACGCCCTTTTTGGCCAACCAAGCAACCTGGAAAGGCAAATCAGCGCTACAAAGAAGTCTCGCTTCCCATCGGTCAAAAGGGCCATGCTGAAAAAAGTGTCAAAACCAGAAATGCAGGACAGGTCATGGAGAAATGGGAGCCTTGCTACACTGATGGGCGGGATGTAAATCGCCAACAGCCACTCTGGAGAAGTGTACGGTGTGTCCTGAAACATCTAAAAAACACAGCTTAGAGAGGATAGGGCACTTCCACGCATGGGGGGATAAAGTGGGAAAATTGAAAATCAGCAAGACACAAGCACCCCAAAGTTTAGGGCTGCTCTGTTGACAAGGACCTCCACTTCATTCCACCTTAAATATCCCAGGAAAGCGAAAAATGGATCAAAAAGTTGTGGTCCTTATGTACAATGGAATATCACTCAGCCATGAAATCAATGTCATAAGGCTAATAGCAGCATGATGAGTGGATTTAGGTAAGACGATTCTAAGTGAAATAAGTCACACAGAAAAGGACACTTCTCATAAGGTGTCACTTATAGAGGGAATGTAAAAACCGTTACACTTGAACTGAATTACAAAACAGAACAGAGTCACACATGCAGAAAACACACTATGGCTGCTTAACGGGAAAGGTGAGGTGGGGTGAAACATAAAACAAGAGTTTCAAATTAGCTCAGATACCGTTCCATAAACCCAATATGTAATAGACAAGACCTACTCCTTGCTCAGAGAACTGGACTCAACACGCCCGATTCACCGCACAAGAATATATCTGACTAGTAATAATCTTAAAACCTATGTATTGATATCTCTCTGTTAGTGTGTCAAGTGGGTGTAAAGCGGCATAAACACAGCCGTGAAAAGCAGCTAAATCCCATTATAAAAATAAATTACTTTTAAAAACCCATGAAACAAAGACAGGGAAAGAGAGAGAATTTCTTACACAATTCGTTCAGGGGCTGTGATGCAACCTGGATTGACCATATCTAGACCCACAGCTGGATGAGACATAAGGGTGGACACTCTTGGGGCTGAGAGGTTTGGTGAGGTTGGGTGAGCAAACGCAGACCCTTTAAAGTAATACTGCGTGCTACCCGTCGCATGGGTCCCAAATCTCCAGGTTCAAGGGCATCTTCCTACATCGAAAACATGCATGAGAAACCCAGAAGATGGTACACCGTGTGATGGGGAAAGGTTTCTAAAACGCACCTCATTTCTCATCTCCTTGTGCTCGGGTTCGCCATTCCAGCCACTTTACTAGCAATCTCCCTACTTGGAGCATCAGCACCTTTAACCTCCTGTTCCGTACAGGTTGCAATTTGTCCTGAGGATGAACGGGAAGACGGGGAACCAATGAGAGACTAGCTCTTGGTGTTGGGACAGGCACAGGTCACTCTATTTTCCCATCAGGAAGAAGAATTAACCACAGGCTCAGCCTGCCCCCCGGAACCAGAACAGGGCCTGAAGCCATCCTGCGCTTTTGCGGCCAGCTCCCAGAAAAGCGACTTGTAAAATGGAGCTTCAGGGCACTGCAATTCACAAACCTGCAGAGTTATAAATGATAACTCTCGTCCACAAATATATTGAGGGAAGGCAAAGAAGAGGATTTGAAATCAAGGCAGAATTGCAGGAAACAGATTTCAGGAGGTAGATTCGAATCGCCTTTAAAGCACATGAAAAGCGGCAAAACGTTGACAATGATGCCCTTGGCCAAAAAGGGCGTATGCGTTTTTTCCTGAATATATTCAGGAAAAAACGCATACGCCCTTTTTGGCCAACCAAGCAACCTGGAAAGGCAAATCAGCGCTACAAAGAAGTCTCGCTTCCCATCGGTCAAAAGGGCCATGCTGAAAAAAGTGTCAAAACCAGAAATGCAGGACAGGCCATGGAGAAATGGGAGCCTTGCTACACTGATGGGCGGGATGTAAATCGCCAACAGCCACTCTGGAGAAGTGTACGGTGTGTCCTGAAACATCTAAAAAACACAGCTTAGAGAGGATAGGGCACTTCCACGCATGGGGGGATAAAGTGGGAAAATTGAAAATCAGCAAGACACAAGCACCCCAAAGTTTAGGGCTGCTCTGTTGACAAGGACCTCCACTTCCTTCCACCTTAAATATCCCAGGAAAGCGAAAAATGGATCAAAAAGTTGTGGTCCTTATGTACAATGGAATATCACTCAGCCATGAAATCAGTCATAAGGCTAGTAGCAGCATGATGAGTGGATTTAGGTAAGACGATTCTAAGTGAAATAAGTCACACAGAAAAGGACACTTCTCATAAGGTGTCACTTATAGAGGGAATGTAAAAACCGTTACACTTGAACTGAATTACAAAACAGAACAGAGTCACACATGCAGAAAACACACTATGGCTGCTTAACGGGAAAGGTGAGGTGGGGTGATACATAAAACAAGAGTTTCAAATTAGCTCAGATACCGTTCCATAAACCCAATATGTAATAGACAAGACCTACTCCTTGCTCAGAGAACTGGACTCAACACGCCCGATTCACCGCACAAGAATATATCTGACTAGTAATAATCTTAAAACCTATGTATTGATATCTCTCTGTTAGTGTGTCAAGTGGGTGTAAAGCGGCATAAACACAGCCGTGAAAAGCAGCTAAACCCCATTATAAAAATAAATTACTTTTAAAAACCCATGAAACAAAGACAGGGAAAGAGAGAGAAATTCTTACACAATTCGTTCAGGGGCTGTGATGCAACCTGGATTGACCATATCTAGACCCACAGCTGGATGAGACATAAGGGTGGACACTCTTGGGGCTGAGAGGTTTGGTGAGGTTGGGTGAGCAAACGCAGACCCTTTAAAGTAATACTGCGTGCTACCCGTCGCATGGGTCCCAAATCTCCAGGTTCAAGGGCATCTTCCTACATCGAAAACATGCATGAGAAACCCAGAAGATGGTACACCGTGTGATGGGGAAAGGTTTCTAAAACGCACCTCATTTCTCATCTCCTTGTGCTCGGGTTCGCCATTCCAGCCACTTTACTAGCAATCTCCCTACTTGGAGCATCAGCACCTTTAACCTCCTGTTCCGTACAGGTTGCAATTTGTCCTGAGGATGAACGGGAAGACGGGGAACCAATGAGAGACTAGCTCTTGGTGTTGGGACAGGCACAGGTCACTCTATTTTCCCATCAGGAAGAAGAATTAACCACAGGCTCAGCCTGCCCCCCGGAACCAGAACAGGGCCTGAAGCCATCCTGCGCTTTTGCGGCCAGCTCCCAGAAAAGCGACTTGTAAAATGGAGCTTCAGGGCACTGCAATTCACAAACCTGCAGAGTTATAAATGATAACTCTCGTCCACAAATATATTGAGGGAAGGCAAAGAAGAGGATTTGAAATCAAGGCAGAATTGCAGGAAACAGATTTCAGGAGGTAGATTCGAATCGCCTTTAAAGCACATGAAAAGCGGCAAAACGTTGACAATGATGCCCTTGGCCAAAAAGGGCGTATGCGTTTTTTCCTGAATATATTCAGGAAAAAACGCATACGCCCTTTTTGGCCAACCAAGCAACCTGGAAAGGCAAATCAGCGCTAAAAGAAGTCTCGCTTCCCATCGGTCAAAAGGGCCATGCTGAAAAAAGTGTCAAAACCAGAAATGCAGGACAGGCCATGGAGAAATGGGAGCCTTGCTACACTGATGGGCGGGATGTAAATCGCCAACAGCCACTCTGGAAAAGTGTACGGTGTGTCCTGAAACATCTAAAAAACACAGCTTAGAGAGGATAGGGCACTTCCACGCATGGGGGGATAAAGTGGGAAAATTGAAAATCAGCAAGACACAAGCACCCCAAAGTTTAGGGCTGCTCTGTTGACAAGGACCTCCACTTCATTCCACCTTAAATATCCCAGGAAAGCGAAAAATGGATCAAAAAGTTGTGGTCCTTATGTACAATGGAATATCACTCAGCCATGAAATCAAAGTCATAAGGCTAGTAGCAGCATGATGAGTGGATTTAGGTAAGACGATTCTAAGTGAAATAAGTCACACAGAAAAGGACACTTCTCATAAGGTGTCACTTATAGAGGGAATGTAAATACCGTTACACTTGAACTGAATTACAAAACAGAACAGAGTCACACATGCAGAAAACACACTATGGCTGCTTAACGGGAAAGGTGAGGTGGGGTGATACATAAAACAAGAGTTTCAAATTAGCTCAGATACCGTTCCATAAACCCAATATGTAATAGACAAGACCTACTCCTTGCTCAGAGAACTGGACTCAACACGCCCGATTCACCGCACAAGAATATATCTGACTAGTAATAATCTTAAAACCTGTGTATTGATATCTCTCTGTTAGTGTGTCAAGTGGGTGTAAAGCGGCATAAACACAGCCGTGAAAAGCAGCTAAACCCCATTATAAAAATAAATTACTTTTAAAAACCCATGAAACAAAGACAGGGAAAGAGAGAGAAATTCTTACACAATTCGTTCAGGGGCTGTGATGCAACCTGGATTGACCATATCTAGACCCACAGCTGGATGAGACATAAGGGTGGACACTCTTGGGGCTGAGAGGTTTGGTGAGGTTGGGTGAGCAAACGCAGACCCTTTAAAGTAATACTGCGTGCTACCCGTCGCATGGGTCCCAAATCTCCAGGTTCAAGGGCATCTTCCTACATCGAAAACATGCATGAGAAACCCAGAAGATGGTACACCGTGTGATGGGGAAAGGTTTCTAAAACGCACCTCATTTCTCATCTCCTTGTGCTCGGGTTCGCCATTCCAGCCACTTTACTAGCAATCTCCCTACTTGGAGCATCAGCACCTTTAACCTCCTGTTCCGTACAGGTTGCAATTTGTCCTGAGGATGAACGGGAAGACGGGGAACCAATGAGAGACTAGCTCTTGGTGTTGGGACAGGCACAGGTCACTCTATTTTCCCATCAGGAAGAAGAATTAACCACAGGCTCAGCCTGCCCCCCGGAACCAGAACAGGGCCTGAAGCCATCCTGTGCTTTTGCGGCCAGCTCCCAGAAAAGCGACTTGTAAAATGGAGCTTCAGGGCACTGCAATTCACAAACCTGCAGAGTTATAAATGATAACTCTCGTCCACAAATATATTGAGGGAAGGCAAAGAAGAGGATTTGAAATCAAGGCAGAATTGCAGGAAACAGATTTCAGGAGGTAGATTCGAATCGCCTTTAAAGCACATGAAAAGCGGCAAAACGTTGACAATGATGCCCTTGGCCAAAAAGGGCGTATGCGTTTTTTCCTGAATATATTCAGGAAAAAACGCATACGCCCTTTTTGGCCAACCAAGCAACCTGGAAAGGCAAATCAGCGCTACAAAGAAGTCTCGCTTCCCATCGGTCAAAAGGGCCATGCTGAAAAAAGTGTCAAAACCAGAAATGCAGGACAGGCCATGGAGGAATCGGAGCCTTGCTACACTGATGGGCGGGATGTAAATCGCCAACAGCCACTCTGGAGAAGTGTACGGTGTGTCCTGAAACATCTAAAAAACACAGCTTAGAGAGCATAGGGCACTTCCACGCATGGGGGGATAAAGTGGGAAAATTGAAAATCAGCAAGACACAAGCACCCCAAAGTTTAGGGCTGCTCTGTTGACAAGGACCTCCACTTCATTCCACCTTAAATATCCCAGGAAAGCGAAAAATGGATCAAAAAGTTGTGGTCCTTATGTACAATGGAATATCACTCAGCCATGAAATCAAAGTCATAAGGCTAGTAGCAGCATGATGAGTGGATTTAGGTAAGACGATTCTAAGTGAAATAAGTCACACAGAAAAGGACACTTCTCATAAGGTGTCACTTATAGAGGGAATGTAAAAACCGTTACACTTGAACTGAATTACAAAACAGAACAGAGTCACACATGCAGAAAACACACTATGGCTGCTTAACGGGAAAGGTGAGGTGGGGTGATACATAAAACAAGAGTTTCAAATTAGCTCAGATACCGTTCCATAAACCCAATATGGAATAGACAAGACCTACTCCTTGCTCAGAGAACTGGACTCAACACGCCCGATTCACCGCACAAGAATATATCTGACTAGTAATAATCTTAAAACCTATGTATTGATATCTCTCTGTTAGTGTGTCAAGTGGGTGTAAAGCGGCCTAAACACAGCCGTGAAAAGCAGCTAAACCCCATTATAAAAATAAATTACTTTTAAAAACCCATGAAACAAAGACAGGGAAAGAGAGAGAAATTCTTACACAATTCGTTCAGGGGCTGTGATGCAACCTGGATTGACCATATCTAGACCCAAAGCTGGATGAGACATAAGGGTGGACACTCTTGGGGCTGAGAGGTTTGGTGAGGTTGGGTGAGCAAACGCAGACCCTTTAAAGTAATACTGCGTGCTACCCGTCGCATGGGTCCCAAATCTCCAGGTTCAAGGGCATCTTCCTACATCGAAAACATGCATGAGAAACCCAGAAGATGGTACACCGTGTGATGGGGAAAGGTTTCTAAAACGCACCTCATTTCTCATCTCCTTGTGCTCGGGTTCGCCATTCCAGCCACTTTACTAGCAATCTCCCTACTTGGAGCATAAGCACCTTTAACCTCGTGTTCCGTACAGGTTGCAATTTGTCCTGAGGATGAACGGGAAGACGGGGAACCAATGAGAGACTAGCTCTTGGTGTTGGGACAGGCACAGGTCAATCTATTTTCCCATCAGGAAGAAGAATTAACCACAGGCTCAGCATGCCCCCCGGAACCAGAACAGGGCCTGAAGCCATCCTGCGCTTTTGCGGCCAGCTCCCAGAAAAGCGACTTGTAAAATGGAGCTTCAGGGCACTGCAATTCACAAACCTGCAGAGTTATAAATGATAACTCTCGTCCACAAATATATTGAGGGAAGGCAAAGAAGAGGATTTGAAATCAAGGCAGAATTGCAGGAAACAGATTTCAGGAGGTAGATTCGAATCGCCTTTAAAGCACATGAAAAGCGGCAAAACGTTGACAATGATGCCCTTGGCCAAAAAGGGCGTATGCGTTTTTTCCTGAATATATTCAGGAAAAAACGCATACGCCCTTTTTGGCCAACCAAGCAACCTGGAAAGGCAAATCAGCGCTACAAAGAAGTCTCGCTTCCCATCGGTCAAAAGGGCCATGCTGAAAAAAGTGTCAAAACCAGAAATGCAGGACAGGCCATGGAGAAATGGGAGCCTTGCTACACTGATGGGCGGGATGTAAATCGCCAACAGCCACTCTGGAAAAGTGTACGGTGTGTCCTGAAACATCTAAAAAACACAGCTTAGAGAGGATAGGGCACTTCCACGCATGGGGGGATAAAGTGGGAAAATTGAAAATCAGCAAGACACAAGCACCCCAAAGTTTAGGGCTGCTCTGTTGACAAGGACCTCCACTTCATTCCACCTTAAATATCCCAGAAAAGCGAAAAATGGATCAAAAAGTTGCGGTCCTTATGTACAATGGAATATCACTCAGCCATGAAATCAAAGTCATAAGGCTAGTAGCAGCATGATGAGTGGATTTAGGTAAGACGATTCTAAGTGAAATAAGTCACACAGAAAAGGACACTTCTCATAAGGTGTCACTTATAGAGGGAATGTAAAAACCGTTACACTTGAACTGAATTACAAAACAGAACAGAGTCACACATGCAGAAAACACAATATGGCTGCTTAACGGGAAAGGTGAGGTGGGGTGATACATACAACAAGAGTTTCAAAGTAGCTCAGATACCGTTCCATAAACCCAATATGTAATAGACAAGACCTACTCCTTGCTCAGAGAACTGGACTCAACACGCCCGATTCACCGCACAAGAATATATCTGACTAGTAATAATCTTAAAACCTGTGTATTGATATCTCTCTGTTAGTGTGTCAAGTGGGTGTAAAGCGGCATAAACACAGCCGTGAAAAGCAGCTAAACCCCATTATAAAAATAAATTACTTTTAAAAACCCATGAAACAAAGACAGGGAAAGAGAGAGAAATTCTTACACAATTCGTTCAGGGGCTGTGATGCAACCTGGATTGACCATATCTAGACCCACAGCTGGATGAGACATAAGGGTGGACACTCTTGGGGCTGAGAGGTTTGGTGAGGTTGGGTGAGCAAACGCAGACCCTTTAAAGTAATACTGCGTGCTACCCGTCGCATGGGTCCCAAATCTCCAGGTTCAAGGGCATCTTCCTACATCGAAAACATGCATGAGAAACCCAGAAGATGGTACACCGTGTGATGGGGAAAGGTTTCTAAAACGCACCTCATTTCTCATCTCCTTGTGCTCGGGTTCGCCATTCCAGCCACTTTACTAGCAATCTCCCTACTTGGAGCATCAGCACCTTTAACCTCCTGTTCCGTACAGGTTGCAATTTGTCCTGAGGATGAACGGGAAGACGGGGAACCAATGAGAGACTAGCTCTTGGTGTTGGGACAGGCACAGGTCACTCTATTTTCCCATCAGGAAGAAGAATTAACCACAGGCTCAGCCTGCCCCCCGGAACCAGAACAGGGCCTGAAGCCATCCTGTGCTTTTGCGGCCAGCTCCCAGAAAAGCGACTTGTAAAATGGAGCTTCAGGGCACTGCAATTCACAAACCTGCAGAGTTATAAATGATAACTCTCGTCCACAAATATATTGAGGGAAGGCAAAGAAGAGGATTTGAAATCAAGGCAGAATTGCAGGAAACAGATTTCAGGAGGTAGATTCGAATCGCCTTTAAAGCACATGAAAAGCGGCAAAACGTTGACAATGATGCCCTTGGCCAAAAAGGGCGTATGCGTTTTTTCCTGAATATATTCAGGAAAAAACGCATACGCCCTTTTTGGCCAACCAAGCAACCTGGAAAGGCAAATCAGCGCTACAAAGAAGTCTCGCTTCCCATCGGTCAAAAGGGCCATGCTGAAAAAAGTGTCAAAACCAGAAATGCAGGACAGGCCATGGAGGAATCGGAGCCTTGCTACACTGATGGGCGGGATGTAAATCGCCAACAGCCACTCTGGAGAAGTGTACGGTGTGTCCTGAAACATCTAAAAAACACAGCTTAGAGAGCATAGGGCACTTCCACGCATGGGGGGATAAAGTGGGAAAATTGAAAATCAGCAAGACACAAGCACCCCAAAGTTTAGGGCTGCTCTGTTGACAAGGACCTCCACTTCATTCCACCTTAAATATCCCAGGAAAGCGAAAAATGGATCAAAAAGTTGTGGTCCTTATGTACAATGGAATATCACTCAGCCATGAAATCAAAGTCATAAGGCTAGTAGCAGCATGATGAGTGGATTTAGGTAAGACGATTCTAAGTGAAATAAGTCACACAGAAAAGGACACTTCTCATAAGGTGTCACTTATAGAGGGAATGTAAAAACCGTTACACTTGAACTGAATTACAAAACAGAACAGAGTCACACATGCAGAAAACACACTATGGCTGCTTAACGGGAAAGGTGAGGTGGGGTGATACATAAAACAAGAGTTTCAAATTAGCTCAGATACCGTTCCATAAACCCAATATGTAATAGACAAGACCTACTCCTTGCTCAGAGAACTGGACTCAACACGCCCGATTCACCGCACAAGAATATATCTGACTAGTAATAATCTTAAAACCTGTGTATTGATATCTCTCTGTTAGTGTGTCAAGTGGGTGTAAAGCGGCATAAACACAGCCGTGAAAAGCAGCTAAACCCCATTATAAAAATAAATTACTTTTAAAAACCCATGAAACAAGCCAGGGAAAGAGAGAGAAATTCTTACACAATTCGTTCAGGGGCTGTGATGCAACCTGGATTGACCATATCTAGACCCACAGCTGGATGAGACATAAGGGTGGACACTCTTGGGGCTGAGAGGTTTGGTGAGGTTGGGTGAGCAAACGCAGACCCTTTAAAGTAATACTGCGTGCTACCCGTCGCATGGGTCCCAAATCTCCAGGTTCAAGGGCATCTTCCTACATCGAAAACATGCATGAGAAACCCAGAAGATGGTACACCGTGTGATGGGGAAAGGTTTCTAAAACGCACCTCATTTCTCATCTCCTTGTGCTCGGGTTCGCCATTCCAGCCACTTTACTAGCAATCTCCCTACTTGGAGCATCAGCACCTTTAACCTCCTGTTCCGTACAGGTTGCAATTTGTCCTGAGGATGAACGGGAAGACGGGGAACCAATGAGAGACTAGCTCTTGGTGTTGGGACAGGCACAGGTCACTCTATTTTCCCATCAGGAAGAAGAATTAACCACAGGCTCAGCCTGCCCCCCGGAACCAGAACAGGGCCTGAAGCCATCCTGCGCTTTTGCGGCCAGCTCCCAGAAAAGCGACTTGTAAAATGGAGCTTCAGGGCACTGCAATTCACAAACCTGCAGAGTTATAAATGATAACTCTCGTCCACAAATATATTGAGGGAAGGCAAAGAAGAGGATTTGAAATCAAGGCAGAATTGCAGGAAACAGATTTCAGGAGGTAGATTCGAATCGCCTTTAAAGCACATGAAAAGCGGCAAAACGTTGACAATGATGCCCTTGGCCAAAAAGGGCGTATGCGTTTTTTCCTGAATATATTCAGGAAAAAACGCATACGCCCTTTTTGGCCAACCAAGCAACCTGGAAAGGCAAATCAGCGCTACAAAGAAGTCTCGCTTCCCATCGGTCAAAAGGGCCATGCTGAAAAAAGTGTCAAAACCAGAAATGCAGGACAGGCCATGGAGAAATGGGAGCCTTGCTACACTGATGGGCGGGATGTAAATCGCCAACAGCCACTCTGGAGAAGTGTACGGTGTGTCCTGAAACATCTAAAAAACACAGCTTAGAGAGGATAGGGCACTTCCACGCATGGGGGGATAAAGTGGGAAAATTGAAAATCAGCAAGACACAAGCACCCCAAAGTTTAGGGCTGCTCTGTTGACAAGGACCTCCACTTCATTCC
This sequence comes from Balaenoptera physalus, assembly GCF_965194825.1. Taxonomy (NCBI): domain Eukaryota; kingdom Metazoa; phylum Chordata; class Mammalia; order Artiodactyla; family Balaenopteridae; genus Balaenoptera; species Balaenoptera physalus. The sequence goes on from NW_028125232.1 coordinate 49,644, forward strand.
ACCTTAAATATCCCAGGAAAGCGAAAAATGGATCAAAAAGTTGTGGTCCTTATGTACAATGGAATATCACTCAGCCATGAAATCAAAGTCATAAGGCTAGTAGCAGCATGATGAGTGGATTTAGGTAAGACGATTCTAAGTGAAATAAGTCACACAGAAAAGGACACTTCTCATAAGGTGTCACTTATAGAGGGAATGTAAAAACCGTTACACTTGAACTGAATTACAAAACAGAACAGAGTCACACATGCAGAAAACACACTATGGCTGCTTAACGGGAAAGGTGAGGTGGGGTGATACATAAAACAAGAGTTTCAAATTAGCTCAGATACCGTTCCATAAACCCAATATGTAATAGACAAGACCTACTCCTTGCTCAGAGAACTGGACTCAACACGCCCGATTCACCGCACAAGAATATATCTGACTAGTAATAATCTTAAAACCTGTGTATTGATATCTCTCTGTTAGTGTGTCAAGTGGGTGTAAAGCGGCATAAACACAGCCGTGAAAAGCAGCTAAACCCCATTATAAAAATAAATTACTTTTAAAAACCCATGAAACAAAGACAGGGAAAGAGAGAGAAATTCTTACACAATTCGTTCAGGGGCTGTGATGCAACCTGGATTGACCATATCTAGACCCACAGCTGGATGAGACATAAGGGTGGACACTCTTGGGGCTGAGAGGTTTGGTGAGGTTGGGTGAGCAAACGCAGACCCTTTAAAGTAATACTGCGTGCTACCCGTCGCATGGGTCCCAAATCTCCAGGTTCAAGGGCATCTTCCTACATCGAAAACATGCATGAGAAACCCAGAAGATGGTACACCGTGTGATGGGGAAAGGTTTCTAAAACGCACCTCATTTCTCATCTCCTTGTGCTCGGGTTCGCCATTCCAGCCACTTTACTAGCAATCTCCCTACTTGGAGCATCAGCACCTTTAACCTCCTGTTCCGTACAGGTTGCAATTTGTCCTGAGGATGAACGGGAAGACGGGGAACCAATGAGAGACTAGCTCTTGGTGTTGGGACAGGCACAGGTCACTCTATTTTCCCATCAGGAAGAAGAATTAACCACAGGCTCAGCCTGCCCCCCGGAACCAGAACAGGGCCTGAAGCCATCCTGCGCTTTTGCGGCCAGCTCCCAGAAAAGCGACTTGTAAAATGGAGCTTCAGGGCACTGCAATTCACAAACCTGCAGAGTTATAAATGATAACTCTCGTCCACAAATATATTGAGGGAAGGCAAAGAAGAGGATTTGAAATCAAGGCAGAATTGCAGGAAACAGATTTCAGGAGGTAGATTCGAATCGCCTTTAAAGCACATGAAAAGCGGCAAAACGTTGACAATGATGCCCTTGGCCAAAAAGGGCGTATGCGTTTTTTCCTGAATATATTCAGGAAAAAACGCATACGCCCTTTTTGGCCAACCAAGCAACCTGGAAAGGCAAATCAGCGCTACAAAGAAGTCTCGCTTCCCATCGGTCAAAAGGGCCATGCTGAAAAAAGTGTCAAAACCAGAAATGCAGGACAGGCCATGGAGAAATGGGAGCCTTGCTACACTGATGGGCGGGATGTAAATCGCCAACAGCCACTCTGGAGAAGTGTACGGTGTGTCCTGAAACATCTAAAAAACACAGCTTAGAGAGGATAGGGCACTTCCACGCATGGGGGGATAAAGTGGGAAAATTGAAAATCAGCAAGACACAAGCACCCCAAAGTTTAGGGCTGCTCTGTTGACAAGGACCTCCACTTCATTCCACCTTAAATATCCCAGGAAAGCGAAAAATGGATCAAAAAGTTGTGGTCCTTATGTACAATGGAATATCACTCAGCCATGAAATCAAAGTCATAAGGCTAGTAGCAGCATGATGAGTGGATTTAGGTAAGACGATTCTAAGTGAAATAAGTCACACAGAAAAGGACACTTCTCATAAGGTGTCACTTATAGAGGGAATGTAAAAACCGTTACACTTGAACTGAATTACAAAACAGAACAGAGTCACACATGCAGAAAACACACTATGGCTGCTTAACGGGAAAGGTGAGGTGGGGTGATACATAAAACAAGAGTTTCAAATTAGCTCAGATACCGTTCCATAAACCCAATATGTAATAGACAAGACCTACTCCTTGCTCAGAGAACTGGACTCAACACGCCCGATTCACCGCACAAGAATATATCTGACTAGTAATAATCTTAAAACCTGTGTATTGATATCTCTCTGTTAGTGTGTCAAGTGGGTGTAAAGCGGCATAAACACAGCCGTGAAAAGCAGCTAAACCCCATTATAAAAATAAATTACTTTTAAAAACCCATGAAACAAAGACAGGGAAAGAGAGAGAAATTCTTACACAATTCGTTCAGGGGCTGTGATGCAACCTGGATTGACCATATCTAGACCCACAGCTGGATGAGACATAAGGGTGGACACTCTTGGGGCTGAGAGGTTTGGTGAGGTTGGGTGAGCAAACGCAGACCCTTTAAAGTAATACTGCGTGCTACCCGTCGCATGGGTCCCAAATCTCCAGGTTCAAGGGCATCTTCCTACATCGAAAACATGCATGAGAAACCCAGAAGATGGTACACCGTGTGATGGGGAAAGGTTTCTAAAACGCACCTCATTTCTCATCTCCTTGTGCTCGAGTTCGCCATTCCAGCCACTTTACTAGCAATCTCCCTACTTGGAGCATCAGCACCTTTAACCTCCTGTTCCGTACAGGTTGCAATTTGTCCTGAGGATGAACGGGAAGACGGGGAACCAATGAGAGACTAGCTCTTGGTGTTGGGACAGGCACAGGTCACTCTATTTTCCCATCAGGAAGAAGAATTAACCACAGGCTCAGCCTGCCCCCCGGAACCAGAACAGGGCCTGAAGCCATCCTGCGCTTTTGCGGCCAGCTCCCAGAAAAGCGACTTGTAAAATGGAGCTTCAGGGCACTGCAATTCACAAACCTGCAGAGTTATAAATGATAACTCTCGTCCACAAATATATTGAGGGAAGGCAAAGAAGAGGATTTGAAATCAAGGCAGAATTGCAGGAAACAGATTTCAGGAGGTAGATTCGAATCGCCTTTAAAGCACATGAAAAGCGGCAAAACGTTGACAATGATGCCCTTGGCCAAAAAGGGCGTATGCCTTTTTTCCTGAATATATTCAGGAAAAAACGCATACGCCCTTTTTGGCCAACCAAGCAACCTGGAAAGGCAAATCAGCGCTACAAAGAAGTCTCGCTTCCCATCGGTCAAAAGGGCCATGCTGAAAAAATTGTCAAAACCAGAAATGCAGGACAGGTCATGGAGAAATGGGAGCCTTGCTACACTGATGGGCGGGATGTAAATCGCCAACAGCCACTCTGAAGAAGTGTACGGTGTGTCCTGAAACATCTAAAAAACACAGCTTAGAGAGGATAGGGCACTTCCACGCATGGGGGGATAAAGTGGGAAAATTGAAAATCAGCAAGACACAAGCACCCCAAAGTTTAGGGCTGCTCTGTTGACAAGGACCTCCACTTCATTCCACCTTAAATATCCCAGGAAAGCGAAAAATGGATCAAAAAGTTGTGGTCCTTATGTACAATGGAATATCACTCAGCCATGAAATCAATGTCATAAGGCTAGTAGCAGCATGATGAGTGGATTTAGGTAAGACGATTCTAAGTGAAATAAGTCACACAGAAAAGGACACTTCTCATAAGGTGTCACTTATAGAGGGAATGTAAAAACCGTTACACTTGAACTGAATTACAAAACAGAACAGAGTCACACATGCAGAAAACACACTATGGCTGCTTAACGGGAAAGGTGAGGTGGGGTGAAACATAAAACAAGAGTTTCAAATTAGCTCAGATACCGTTCCATAAACCCAATATGTAATAGACAAGACCTACTCCTTGCTCAGAGAACTGGACTCAACACGCCCGATTCACCGCACAAGAATATATCTGACTAGTAATAATCTTAAAACCTATGTATTGATATCTCTCTGTTAGTGTGTCAAGTGGGTGTAAAGCGGCATAAACACAGCCGAGAAAAGCAGCTAAACCCCATTATAAAAATAAATTACTTTTAAAAACCCATGAAACAAAGACAGGGAAAGAGAGAGAATTTCTTACACAATTCGTTCAGGGGCTGTGATGCAACCTGGATTGACCATATCTAGACCCACAGCTGGATGAGACATAAGGGTGGACACTCTTGGGGCTGAGAGGTTTGGTGAGGTTGGGTGAGCAAACGCAGACCCTTTAAAGTAATACTGCGTGCTACCCGTCGCATGGGTCCCAAATCTCCAGGTTCAAGGGCATCTTCCTACATCGAAAACATGCATGAGAAACCCAGAAGATGGTACACCGTGTGATGGGGAAAGGTTTCTAAAACGCACCTCATTTCTCATCTCCTTGTGCTCGGGTTCGCCATTCCAGCCACTTTACTAGCAATCTCCCTACTTGGAGCATCAGCACCTTTAACCTCCTGTTCCGTACAGGTTGCAATTTGTCCTGAGGATGAACGGGAAGACGGGGAACCAATGAGAGACTAGCTCTTGGTGTTGGGACAGGCACAGGTCACTCTATTTTCCCATCAGGAAGAAGAATTAACCACAGGCTCAGCCTGCCCCCCGGAACCAGAACAGGGCCTGAAGCCATCCTGCGCTTTTGCGGCCAGCTCCCAGAAAAGCGACTTGTAAAATGGAGCTTCAGGGCACTGCAATTCACAAACCTGCAGAGTTATAAATGATAACTCTCGTCCACAAATATATTGAGGGAAGGCACAGAAGAGGATTTGAAATCAAGGCAGAATTGCAGGAAACAGATTTCAGGAGGTAGATTCGAATCGCCTTTAAAGCACATGAAAAGCGGCAAAACGTTGACAATGATGCCCTTGGCCAAAAAGGGCGTATGCGTTTTTTCCTGAATATATTCAGGAAAAAACGCATACGCCCTTTTTGGCCAACCAAGCAACCTGGAAAGGCAAATCATCGCTACAAAGAAGTCTCGCTTCCCATCGGTCAAAAGGGCCATGCTGAAAAAAGTGTCAAAACCAGAAATGCAGGACAGGCCATGGAGAAATGGGAGCCTTGCTACACTGATGGGCGGGATGTAAATCGCCAACAGCCACTCTGGAGAAGTGTACGGTGTGTCCTGAAACATCTAAAAAACACAGCTTAGAGAGGATAGGGCACTTCCACGCATGGGGGGATAAAGTGGGAAAATTGAAAATCAGCAAGACACAAGCACCCCAAAGTTTAGGGCTGCTCTGCTGACAAGGACCTCCACTTCCTTCCACCTTAAATATCCCAGGAAAGCGAAAAATGGATCAAAAAGTTGTGCTCCTTATGTACAATGGAATATCACTCAGCCATGAAATCAAAGTCATAAGGCTAGTAGCAGCATGATGAGTGGATTTAGGTAAGACGATTCTAAGTGAAATAAGTCACACAGAAAAGGACACTTCTCATAAGGTGTCACTTATAGAGGGAATGTAAAAACCGTTACACTTGAACTGAATTACAAAACAGAACAGAGTCACACATGCAGAAAACACACTATGGCTGCTTAACGGGAAAGGTGAGGTGGGGTGATACATAAAACAAGAGTTTCAAATTAGCTCAGATACCGTTCCATAAACCCAATATGAATAGACAAGACCTACTCCTTGCTCAGAGAACTGGACTCAACACGCCCGATTCACCGCACAAGAATATATCTGACTAGTAATAATCTTAAAACCTATGTATTGATATCTCTCTGTTAGTGTGTCAAGTGGGTGTAAAGCGACATAAACACAGCCGTGAAAAGCTGCTAAACCCCATTATAAAAATAAATTACTTTTAAAAACCCATGAAACAAAGACAGGGAAAGAGAGAGAAATTCTTACACAATTCGTTCAGGGGCAGTGATGCAACCTGGATTGACCATATCTAGACCCACAGCTGGATGAGACATAAGGGTGGACACTCTTGGGGCTGAGAGGTTTGGTGAGGTTGGGTGAGCAAACGCAGACCCTTTAAAGTAATACTGCGTGCTACCCGTCGCATGGGTCCCAAATCTCCAGGTTCAAGGGCATCTTCCTACATCGAAAACATGCATGAGAAACCCAGAAGATGGTACACCGTGTGATGGGGAAAGGTTTCTAAAATGCACCTCATTTCTCATCTCCTTGTGCTCGGGTTCGCCATTCCAGCCACTTTACTAGCAATCTCCCTACTTGGAGCATCAGCACCTTTAACCTCCTGTTCCGTACAGGTTGCAATTTGTCCTGAGGATGAACGGGAAGACGGGGAACCAATGAGAGACTAGATCTTGGTGTTGGGACAGGCACAGGTCACTCTATTTTCCCATCAGGAAGAAGAATTAACCACAGGCTCAGCCTGCCCCCCGGAACCAGAACAGGGCCTGAAGCCATCCTGCGCTTTTGCGGCAAGCTCCCAAAAAAGCGACTTGTAAAATGGAGCTTCAGGGCACTGCAATTCACAAACCTGCAGAGTTATAAATGATAACTCTCGTCCACAAATATATTGAGGGAAGGCAAAGAAGAGGATTTGAAATCAAGGCAGAATTGCAGGAAACAGATTTCAGGAGGTAGATTCGAATCGCCTTTAAAGCACATGAAAAGCGGCAAAACGTTGACAATGATGCCCTTGGCCAAAAAGGGCGTATGCGTTTTTTCCTGAATATATTCAGGAAAAAACGCATACGCCCTTTTTGGCCAACCAAGCAACCTGGAAAGGCAAATCAGCGCTACAAAGAAGTCTCGCTTCCCATCGGTCAAAAGGGCCATGCTGAAAAAAGTGTCAAAACCAGAAATGCAGGACAGGCCATGGAGAAATGGGAGCCTTGCTACACTGATGGGCGGGATGTAAATTGCCAACAGCCACTCTGGAGAAGTGTACGGTGTGTCCTGAAACATCTAAAAAACACAGCTTAGAGAGCATAGGGCACTTCCACGCATGGGGGGATAAAGAGGGAAAATTGAAAATCAGCAAGACACAAGCACCCCAAAGTTTAGGGCTGCTCTGTTGACAAGGACCTCCACTTCATTCCACCTTAAATATCCCAGGAAAGCGAAAAATGGATGAAGAAGTTGTGGTCCTTATGTACAATGGAATATCACTCAGCCATGAAATCAATGTCATAAGGCTAGTAGCAGCATGATGAGTGGATTTAGGTAAGACGATTCTAAGTGAAATAAGTCACACAGAAAAGGATACTTCTCATAAGGTGTCACTTATAGAGGGAATGTAAAAACCGTTACACTTGAACTGAATTACAAAACAGAACAGAGTCACACATGCAGAAAACACACTATGGCTGCTTAACGGGAAAGGTGAGGTGGGGTGATACATAAAACAAGAGTTTCAAATTAGCTCAGATACCGTTCCATAAACCCAATATGGAATAGACAAGACCTACTCCTTGCTCAGAGAACTGGACTCAACACGCCCGATTCACCGCACAAGAATATATCTGACTAGTAATAATCTTAAAACCTATGTATTGATATCTCTCTGTTAGTGTGTCAAGTGGGTGTAAAGCGACATAAACACAGCCGTGAAAAGCTGCTAAACCCCATTATAAAAATAAATTACTTTTAAAAACCCATGAAACAAAGACAGGGAAAGAGAGAGAAATTCTTACACAATTCGTTCAGGGGCAGTGATGCAACCTGGATTGACCATATCTAGACCCACAGCTGGATGAGACATAAGGGTGGACACTCTTGGGGCTGAGAGGTTTGGTGAGGTTGGGTGAGCAAACGCAGACCCTTTAAAGTAATACTGCGTGCTACCCGTCGCATGGGTCCCAAATCTCCAGGTTCAAGGGCATCTTCCTACATCGAAAACATGCATGAGAAACCCAGAAGATGGTACACCGTGTGATGGGGAAAGGTTTCTAAAACGCACCTCATTTCTCATCTCCTTGTGCTCGGGTTCGCCATTCCAGCCACTTTACTAGCAATCTCCCTACTTGGAGCATCAGCACCTTTAACCTCCTGTTCCGTACAGGTTGCAATTTGTCCTGAGGATGAACGGGAAGACGGGGAACCAATGAGAGACTAGCTCTTGGTGTTGGGACAGGCACAGGTCACTCTATTTTCCCATCAGGAAGAAGAATTAACCACAGGCTCAGCCTGCCCCCCGGAACCAGAACAGGGCCTGAAGCCATCTTGCGCTTTTGCGGCCAGCTCCCAAAAAAGCGACTTGTAAAATGGAGCTTCAGGGCACTGCAATTCACAAACCTGCAGAGTTATAAATGATAACTCTCGTCCACAAATATATTGAGGGAAGGCAAAGAAGAGGATTTGAAATCAAGGCAGAATTGCAGGAAACAGATTTCAGGAGGTAGATTCGAATCGCCTTTAAAGCACATGAAAAGCGGCAAAACGTTGACAATGATGCCCTTGGCCAAAAAGGGCGTATGCGTTTTTTCCTGAATATATTCAGGAAAAAACGCATACGCCCTTTTTGGCCAACCAAGCAACCTGGAAAGGCAAATCAGCGCTACAAAGAAGTCTCGCTTCCCATCGGTCAAAAGGGCCATGCTGAAAAAAGTGTCAAAACCAGAAATGCAGGACAGGCCATGGAGAAATGGGAGCCTTGCTACACTGATGGGCGGGATGTAAATTGCCAACAGCCACTCTGGAGAAGTGTACGGTGTGTCCTGAAACATCTAAAAAACACAGCTTAGAGAGCATAGGGCACTTCCACGCATGGGGGGATAAAGAGGGAAAATTGAAAATCAGCAAGACACAAGCACCCCAAAGTTTAGGGCTGCTCTGTTGACAAGGACCTCCACTTCATTCCACCTTAAATATCCCAGGAAAGCGAAAAATGGATGAAGAAGTTGTGGTCCTTATGTACAATGGAATATCACTCAGCCATGAAATCAATGTCATAAGGCTAGTAGCAGCATGATGAGTGGATTTAGGTAAGACGATTCTAAGTGAAATAAGTCACACAGAAAAGGATACTTCTCATAAGGTGTCACTTATAGAGGGAATGTAAAAACCGTTACACTTGAACTGAATTACAAAACAGAACAGAGTCACACATGCAGAAAACACACTATGGCTGCTTAACGGGAAAGGTGAGGTGGGGTGATACATAAAACAAGAGTTTCAAATTAGCTCAGATACCGTTCCATAAACCCAATATGGAATAGACAAGACCTACTCCTTGCTCAGAGAACTGGACTCAACACGCCCGATTCACCGCACAAGAATATATCTGACTAGTAATAATCTTAAAACCTATGTATTGATATCTCTCTGTTAGTGTGTCAAGTGGGTGTAAAGCGGCCTAAACACAGACGTGAAAAGCAGCTAAACCCCATTATAAAAATAAATTACTTTTAAAAACCCATGAAACAAAGACAGGGAAAGAGAGAGAAATTCTTACACAATTCGTTCAGGGGCAGTGATGCAACCTGGATTGACCATATCTAGACCCACAGCTGGATGAGACATAAGGGTGGACACTCTTGGGGCTGAGAGGTTTGGTGAGGTTGGGTGAGCAAACGCAGACCCTTTAAAGTAATACTGCGTGCTACCCGTCGCATGGGTCCCAAATCTCCAGGTTCAAGGGCATCTTCCTACATCGAAAACATGCATGAGAAACCCAGAAGATGGTACACCGTGTGATGGGGAAAGGTTTCTAAAACGCACCTCATTTCTCATCTCCTTGTGCTCGGGTTCGCCATTCCAGCCACTTTACTAGCAATCTCCCTACTTGGAGCATCAGCACCTTTAACCTCCTGTTCCGTACAGGTTGCAATTTGTCCTGAGGATGAACGGGAAGACGGGGAACCAATGAGAGACTAGCTCTTGGTGTTGGGACAGGCACAGGTCACTCTATTTTCCCATCAGGAAGAAGAATTAACCACAGGCTCAGCCTGCCCCCCGGAACCAGAACAGGGCCTGAAGCCATCTTGCGCTTTTGCGGCCAGCTCCCAAAAAAGCGACTTGTAAAATGGAGCTTCAGGGCACTGCAATTCACAAACCTGCAGAGTTATAAATGATAACTCTCGTCCACAAATATATTGAGGGAAGGCAAAGAAGAGGATTTGAAATCAAGGCAGAATTGCAGGAAACAGATTTCAGGAGGTAGATTCGAATCGCCTTTAAAGCACATGAAAAGCGGCAAAACGTTGACAATGATGCCCTTGGCCAAAAAGGGCGTATGCGTTTTTTCCTGAATATATTCAGGAAAAAACGCATACGCCCTTTTTGGCCAACCAAGCAACCTGGAAAGGCAAATCAGCGCTACAAAGAAGTCTCGCTTCCCATCGGTCAAAAGGGCCATGCTGAAAAAAGTGTCAAAACCAGAAATGCAGGACAGGCCATGGAGAAATGGGAGCCTTGCTACACTGATGGGCGGGATGTAAATTGCCAACAGCCACTCTGGAGAAGTGTACGGTGTGTCCTGAAACATCTAAAAAACACAGCTTAGAGAGCATAGGGCACTTCCACTCATGGGGGGATAAAGTGGGAAAATTGAAAATCAGCAAGACACAAGCACCCCAAAGTTTAGGGCTGCTCTGTTGACAAGGACCTCCACTTCATTCCACCTTAAATATCCCAGGAAAGCGAAAAATGGATCAAAAAGTTGTGGTCCTTATGTACAATGGAATATCACTCAGCCATGAAATCAATGTCATAAGGCTAGTAGCAGCATGATGAGTGGATTTAGGTAAGACGATTCTAAGTGAAATAAGTCACACAGAAAAGGACACTTCTCATAAGGTGTCACTTATACAGGGAATGTAAAAACCGTTACACTTGAACTGAATTACAAAACAGAACAGAGTCACACATGCAGAAAACACACTATGGCTGCTTAACGGGAAAGGTGAGGTGGGGTGATACATAAAACAAGAGTTTCAAATTAGCTCAGATACCGTTCCATAAACCCAATATGTAATAGACAAGACCTACTCCTTGCTCAGAGAACTGGACTCAACACGCCCGATTCACCGCACAAGAATATATCTGACTAGTAATAATCTTAAAACCTATGTATTGATATCTCTCTGTTAGTGTGTCAAGTGGGTGTAAAGCGACATAAACACAGCCGTGAAAAGCTGCTAAACCCCATTATAAAAATAAATTACTTTTAAAAACCTATGAAACAAAGACAGGGAAAGAGAGAGAAATTCTTACACAATTCGTTCAGGGGCAGTGATGCAACCTGGATTGACCATATCTAGACCCACAGCTGGATGAGACATAAGGGTGGACACTCTTGGGGCTGAGAGGTTTGGTGAGGTTGGGTGAGCAAACGCAGACCCTTTAAAGTAATACTGCGTGCTACCCGTCGCATGGGTCCCAAATCTCCAGGTTCAAGGGCATCTTCCTACATCGAAAACATGCATGAGAAACCCAGAAGATGGTACACCGTGTGATGGGGAAAGGTTTCTAAAATGCACCCCATTTCTCATCTCCTTGTGCTCGGGTTCGCCATTCCAGCCACTTTACTAGCAATCTCCCTGCTTGGAGCATCAGCACCTTTAACCTCCTGTTCCGTACAGGTTGCAATTTGTCCTGAGGATGAACGGGAAGACGGGGAACCAATGAGAGACTAGCTCTTGGTGTTGGGACAGGCACAGGTCACTCTATTTTCCCATCAGGAAGAAGAATTAACCACAGGCTCAGCCTGCCCCCCGGAACCAGAACAGGGCCTGAAGCCATCCTGCGCTTTTGCGGCCAGCTCCCAAAAAAGCGACTTGTAAAATGGAGCTTCAGGGCACTGCAATTCACAAACCTGCAGAGTTATAAATGATAACTCTCGTCCACAAATATATTGAGGGAAGGCAAAGAAGAGGATTTGAAATCAAGGCAGAATTGCAGGAAACAGATTTCAGGAGGTAGATTCGAATCGCCTTTAAAGCACATGAAAAGCGGCAAAACGTTGACAATGATGCCCTTGGCCAAAAAGGGCGTATGCGTTTTTTCCTGAATATATTCAGGAAAAAACGCATACGCCCTTTTTGGCCAACCAAGCAACCTGGAAAGGCAAATCAGCGCTACAAAGAAGTCTCGCTTCCCATCGGTCAAAAGGGCCATGCTGAAAAAAGTGTCAAAACCAGAAATGCAGGACAGGCCATGGAGAAATGGGAGCCTTGCTACACTGATGGGCGGGATGTAAATTGCCAACAGCCACTCTGGAGAAGTGTACGGTGTGTCCTGAAACATCTAAAAAACACAGCTTAGAGAGCATAGGGCACTTCCACGCATGGGGGGATAAAGAGGGAAAATTGAAAATCAGCAAGACACAAGCAACCCAAAGTTTAGGGCTGCTCTGTTGACAAGGACCTCCACTTCATTCCACCTTAAATATCCCAGGAAAGCGAAAAATGGATCAAAAAGTTGTGGTCCTTATGTACAATGGAATATCACTCAGCCATGAAATCAATGTCATAAGGCTAGTAGCAGCATGATGAGTGGATTTAGGTAAGACGATTCTAAGTGAAATAAGTCACACAGAAAAGGACACTTCTCATAAGGTGTCACTTATAGAGGGAATGTAAAAACCGTTACACTTGAACTGAATTACAAAACAGAACAGAGTCACACATGCAGAAAACACACTATGGCTGCTTAACGGGAAAGGTGAGGTGGGGTGATACATAAAACAAGAGTTTCAAATTAGCTCAGATACCGTTCCATAAACCTAATATGTAATAGACAAGACCTACTCCTTGCTCAGAGAACTGGACTCAACACGCCCGATTCACCGCACAAGAATATATCTGACTAGTAATAATCTTAAAACCTATGTATTGATATCTCTCTGTTAGTGTGTCAAGTGGGTGTAAAGCGACATAAACACAGCCGTGAAAAGCTGCTAAACCCCATTATAAAAATAAATTACTTTTAAAAACCTATGAAACAAAGACAGGGAAAGAGAGAGAAATTCTTACACAATTCGTTCAGGGGCAGTGATGCAACCTGGATTGACCATATCTAGACCCACAGCTGGATGAGACATAAGGGTGGACACTCTTGGGGCTGAGAGGTTTGGTGAGGTTGGGTGAGCAAACGCAGACCCTTTAAAGTAATACTGCGTGCTACCCGTCGCATGGGTCCCAAATCTCCAGGTTCAAGGGCATCTTCCTACATCGAAAACATGCATGAGAAACCCAGAAGATGGTACACCGTGTGATGGGGAAAGGTTTCTAAAATGCACCCCATTTCTCATCTCCTTGTGCTCGGGTTCGCCATTCCAGCCACTTTACTAGCAATCTCCCTGCTTGGAGCATCAGCACCTTTAACCTCCTGTTCCGTACAGGTTGCAATTTGTCCTGAGGATGAACGGGAAGACGGGGAACCAATGAGAGACTAGCTCTTGGTGTTGGGACAGGCACAGGTCACTCTATTTTCCCATCAGGAAGAAGAATTAACCACAGGCTCAGCCTGCCCCCCAGAACCAGAACAGGGCCTGAAGCCATCCTGCGCTTTTGCGGCCAGCTCCCAAAAAAGCGACTTGTAAAATGGAGCTTCAGGGCACTGCAATTCACAAACCTGCAGAGTTATAAATGATAACTCTCGTCCACAAATATATTGAGGGAAGGCAAAGAAGAGGATTTGAAATCAAGGCAGAATTGCACGAAACAGATTTCAGGAGGTAGATTCGAATCGCCTTTAAAGCACATGAAAAGCGGCAAAACGTTGACAATGATGCCCTTGGCCAAAAAGGGCGTATGCGTTTTTTCCTGAATATATTCAGGAAAAAACGCATACGCCCTTTTTGGCCAACCAAGCAACCTGGAAAGGCAAATCAGCGCTAAAAAGAAGTCTCGCTTCCCATCGGTCAAAAGGGCCATGCTGAAAAAAGTGTCAAAACCAGAAATGCAGGACAGGCCATGGAGAAATGGGAGCCTTGCTACACTGATGGGCGGGATGTAAATTGCCAACAGCCACTCTGGAGAAGTGTACGGTGTGTCCTGAAACATCTAAAAAACACAGCTTAGAGAGCATAGGGCACTTCCACGCATGGGGGGATAAAGTGGGAAAATTGAAAATCAGCAAGACACAAGCACCCCAAAGTTTAGGGCTGCTCTGTTGACAAGGACCTCCACTTCCTTCCACCTTAAATATCCCAGGAAAGCGAAAAATGGATCAAAAAGTTGTGGTCCTTATGTACAATGGAATATCACTCAGCCATGAAATCAATGTCATAAGGCTAGTAGCAGCATGATGAGTGGATTTAGGTAAGACGATTCTAAGTGAAATAAGTCACACAGAAAAGGACACTTCTCATAAGGTGTCACTTATAGAGGGAATGTAAAAACCGTTACACTTGAACTGAATTACAAAACAGAACAGAGTCACACATGCAGAAAACACACTATGGCTGCTTAACGGGAAAGGTGAGGTGGGGTGAAACATAAAACAAGAGTTTCAAATTAGCTCAGATACCGTTCCATAAACCCAATATGTAATAGACAAGACCTACTCCTTGCTCAGAGAACTGGACTCAACACGCCCGATTCACCGCACAAGAATATATCTGACTAGTAATAATCTTAAAACCTATGTATTGATATCTCTCTGTTAGTGTGTCAAGTGGGTGTAAAGCGGCATAAACACAGCCGAGAAAAGCAGCTAAACCCCATTATAAAAATAAATTACTTTTAAAAACCCATGAAACAAAGACAGGGAAAGAGAGAGAATTTCTTACACAATTCGTTCAGGGGCTGTGATGCAACCTGGATTGACCATATCTAGACCCACAGCTGGATGAGACATAAGGGTGGACACTCTTGGGGCTGAGAGGTTTGGTGAGGTTGGGTGAGCAAACGCAGACCCTTTAAAGTAATACTGCGTGCTACCCGTCGCATGGGTCCCAGATCTCCAGGTTCAAGGGCATCTTCCTACATCGAAAACATGCATGAGAAACCCAGAAGATGGTACACCGTGTGATGGGGAAAGGTTTCTAAAACGCACCTCATTTCTCATCTCCTTGTGCTCGGGTTCGCCATTCCAGCCACTTTACTAGCAATCTCCCTACTTGGAGCATCAGCACCTTTAACCTCCTGTTCCGTACAGGTTGCAATTTGTCCTGAGGATGAACGGGAAGACGGGGAACCAATGAGAGACTAGCTCTTGGTGTTGGGACAGGCACAGGTCACTCTATTTTCCCATCAGGAAGAAGAATTAACCACAGGCTCAGCCTGCCCCCCGGAACCAGAACAGGGCCTGAAGCCATCCTGCGCTTTTGCGGCCAGCTCCCAGAAAAGCGACTTGTAAAATGGAGCTTCAGGGCACTGCAATTCACAAACCTGCAGAGTTATAAATGATAACTCTCGTCCACAAATATATTGAGGGAAGGCACAGAAGAGGATTTGAAATCAAGGCAGAATTGCAGGAAACAGATTTCAGGAGGTAGATTCGAATCGCCTTTAAAGCACATGAAAAGCGGCAAAACGTTGACAATGATGCCCTTGGCCAAAAAGGGCGTATGCGTTTTTTCCTGAATATATTCAGGAAAAAACGCATACGCCCTTTTTGGCCAACCAAGCAACCTGGAAAGGCAAATCATCGCTACAAAGAAGTCTCGCTTCCCATCGGTCAAAAGGGCCATGCTGAAAAAAGTGTCAAAACCAGAAATGCAGGACAGGCCATGGAGAAATGGGAGCCTTGCTACACTGATGGGCGGGATGTAAATCGCCAACAGCCACTCTGGAGAAGTGTACGGTGTGTCCTGAAACATCTAAAAAACACAGCTTAGAGAGGATAGGGCACTTCCACGCATGGGGGGATAAAGTGGGAAAATTGAAAATCAGCAAGACACAAGCACCCCAAAGTTTAGGGCTGCTCTGCTGACAAGGACCTCCACTTCCTTCCACCTTAAATATCCCAGGAAAGCGAAAAATGGATCAAAAAGTTGTGGTCCTTATGTACAATGGAATATCACTCAGCCATGAAATCAAAGTCATAAGGCTAGTAGCAGCATGATGAGTGGATTTAGGTAAGACGATTCTAAGTGAAATAAGTCACACAGAAAAGGACACTTCTCATAAGGTGTCACTTATAGAGGGAATGTAAAAACCGTTACACTTGAACTGAATTACAAAACAGAACAGAGTCACACATGCAGAAAACACACTATGGCTGCTTAACGGGAAAGGTGAGGTGGGGTGATACATAAAACAAGAGTTTCAAATTAGCTCAGATACCGTTCCATAAACCCAATATGAATAGACAAGACCTACTCCTTGCTCAGAGAACTGGACTCAACACGCCCGATTCACCGCACAAGAATATATCTGACTAGTAATAATCTTAAAACCTATGTATTGATATCTCTCTGTTAGTGTGTCAAGTGGGTGTAAAGCGACATAAACACAGCCGTGAAAAGCTGCTAAACCCCATTATAAAAATAAATTACTTTTAAAAACCCATGAAACAAAGACAGGGAAAGAGAGAGAAATTCTTACACAATTCGTTCAGGGGCAGTGATGCAACCTGGATTGACCATATCTAGACCCACAGCTGGATGAGACATAAGGGTGGACACTCTTGGGGCTGAGAGGTTTGGTGAGGTTGGGTGAGCAAACGCAGACCCTTTAAAGTAATACTGCGTGCTACCCGTCGCATGGGTCCCAAATCTCCAGGTTCAAGGGCATCTTCCTACATCGAAAACATGCATGAGAAACCCAGAAGATGGTACACCGTGTGATGGGGAAAGGTTTCTAAAATGCACCTCATTTCTCATCTCCTTGTGCTCGGGTTCGCCATTCCAGCCACTTTACTAGCAATCTCCCTACTTGGAGCATCAGCACCTTTAACCTCCTGTTCCGTACAGGTTGCAATTTGTCCTGAGGATGAACGGGAAGACGGGGAACCAATGAGAGACTAGCTCTTGGTGTTGGGACAGGCACAGGTCACTCTATTTTCCCATCAGGAAGAAGAATTAACCACAGGCTCAGCCTGCCCCCCGGAACCAGAAAAGGGCCTGAAGCCATCCTGCGCTTTTGCGGCCAGCTCCCAAAAAAGCGACTTGTAAAATGGAGCTTCAGGGCACTGCAATTCACAAACCTGCAGAGTTATAAATGATAACTCTCGTCCACAAATATATTGAGGGAAGGCAAAGAAGAGGATTTGAAATCAAGGCAGAATTGCAGGAAACAGATTTCAGGAGGTAGATTCGAATCGCCTTTAAAGCACATGAAAAGCGGCAAAACGTTGACAATGATGCCCTTGGCCAAAAA
This sequence comes from Balaenoptera physalus, assembly GCF_965194825.1. Taxonomy (NCBI): domain Eukaryota; kingdom Metazoa; phylum Chordata; class Mammalia; order Artiodactyla; family Balaenopteridae; genus Balaenoptera; species Balaenoptera physalus. The sequence goes on from NW_028125232.1 coordinate 66,850, forward strand.
GGGCGTATGCGTTTTTTCCTGAATATATTCAGGAAAAAACGCATACGCCCTTTTTGGCCAACCAAGCAACCTGGAAAGGCAAATCAGTGCTACAAAGAAGTCTCGCTTCACATCGGTCAAAAGGGCCATGCTGAAAAAAGTGTCAAAACCAGAAATGCAGGACAGGCCATGGAGAAATGGGAGCCTTGCTACACTGATGGGCGGGATGTAAATTGCCAACAGCCACTCTGGAGAAGTGTACTGTGTGTCCTGAAACATCTAAAAAACACAGCTTAGAGAACATAGGGCACTTCCACGCATGGGGGGATAAAGAGGGAAAATTGAAAATCAGCAAGACACAAGCACCCCAAAGTTTAGGGCTGCTCTGTTGACAAGGACCTCCACTTCATTCCACCTTAAATATCCCAGGAAAGCGAAAAATGGATAAAAAAGTTGTGGTCCTTATGTACAATGGAATATCACTCAGCCATGAAATCAATGTCATAAGGCTAGTAGCAGCATGATGAGTGGATTTAGGTAAGACGATTCTAAGTGAAATAAGTCACACAGAAAAGGACACTTCTCATAAGGTGTCACTTATAGAGGGAATGTAAAAACCGTTACACTTGAACTGAATTACAAAACAGAACAGAGTCACACATGCAGAAAACACACTATGGCTGCTTAACGGGAAAGGTGAGGTGGGGTGATACATAAAACAAGAGTTTCAAATTAGCTCAGATACCGTTCCATAAACCCAATATGAATAGACAAGACCTACTCCTTGCTCAGAGAACTGGACTCAACACGCCCGATTCACCGCACAAGAATATATCTGACTAGTAATAATCTTAAAACCTATGTATTGATATCTCTCTGTTAGTGTGTCAAGTGGGTGTAAAGCGACATAAACACAGCCGTGAAAAGCTGCTAAACCCCATTATAAAAATAAATTACTTTTAAAAACCCATGAAACAAAGACAGGGAAAGAGAGAGAAATTCTTACACAATTCGTTCAGGGGCAGTGATGCAACCTGGATTGACCATATCTAGACCCACAGCTGGATGAGACATAAGGGTGGACACTCTTGGGGCTGAGAGGTTTGGTGAGGTTGGGTGAGCAAACGCAGACCCTTTAAAGTAATACTGCGTGCTACCCGTCGCATGGGTCCCAAATCTCCAGGTTCAAGGGCATCTTCCTACATCGAAAACATGCATGAGAAACCCAGAAGATGGTACACCGTGTGATGGGGAAAGGTTTCTAAAATGCACCTCATTTCTCATCTCCTTGTGCTCGGGTTCGCCATTCCAGCCACTTTACTAGCAATCTCCCTACTTGGAGCATCAGCACCTTTAACCTCCTGTTCCGTACAGGTTGCAATTTGTCCTGAGGATGAACGGGAAGACGGGGAACCAATGAGAGACTAGATCTTGGTGTTGGGACAGGCACAGGTCACTCTATTTTCCCATCAGGAAGAAGAATTAACCACAGGCTCAGCCTGCCCCCCGGAACCAGAACAGGGCCTGAAGCCATCCTGCGCTTTTGCGGCAAGCTCCCAAAAAAGCGACTTGTAAAATGGAGCTTCAGGGCACTGCAATTCACAAACCTGCAGAGTTATAAATGATAACTCTCGTCCACAAATATATTGAGGGAAGGCAAAGAAGAGGATTTGAAATCAAGGCAGAATTGCAGGAAACAGATTTCAGGAGGTAGATTCGAATCGCCTTTAAAGCACATGAAAAGCGGCAAAACGTTGACAATGATGCCCTTGGCCAAAAAGGGCGTATGCGTTTTTTCCTGAATATATTCAGGAAAAAACGCATACGCCCTTTTTGGCCAACCAAGCAACCTGGAAAGGCAAATCAGCGCTACAAAGAAGTCTCGCTTCCCATCGGTCAAAAGGGCCATGCTGAAAAAAGTGTCAAAACCAGAAATGCAGGACAGGCCATGGAGAAATGGGAGCCTTGCTACACTGATGGGCGGGATGTAAATTGCCAACAGCCACTCTGGAGAAGTGTACGGTGTGTCCTGAAACATCTAAAAAACACAGCTTAGAGAGCATAGGGCACTTCCACGCATGGGGGGATAAAGAGGGAAAATTGAAAATCAGCAAGACACAAGCACCCCAAAGTTTAGGGCTGCTCTGTTGACAAGGACCTCCACTTCATTCCACCTTAAATATCCCAGGAAAGCGAAAAATGGATGAAGAAGTTGTGGTCCTTATGTACAATGGAATATCACTCAGCCATGAAATCAATGTCATAAGGCTAGTAGCAGCATGATGAGTGGATTTAGGTAAGACGATTCTAAGTGAAATAAGTCACACAGAAAAGGATACTTCTCATAAGGTGTCACTTATAGAGGGAATGTAAAAACCGTTACACTTGAACTGAATTACAAAACAGAACAGAGTCACACATGCAGAAAACACACTATGGCTGCTTAACGGGAAAGGTGAGGTGGGGTGATACATAAAACAAGAGTTTCAAATTAGCTCAGATACCGTTCCATAAACCCAATATGGAATAGACAAGACCTACTCCTTGCTCAGAGAACTGGACTCAACACGCCCGATTCACCGCACAAGAATATATCTGACTAGTAATAATCTTAAAACCTATGTATTGATATCTCTCTGTTAGTGTGTCAAGTGGGTGTAAAGCGACATAAACACAGCCGTGAAAAGCTGCTAAACCCCATTATAAAAATAAATTACTTTTAAAAACCCATGAAACAAAGACAGGGAAAGAGAGAGAAATTCTTACACAATTCGTTCAGGGGCAGTGATGCAACCTGGATTGACCATATCTAGACCCACAGCTGGATGAGACATAAGGGTGGACACTCTTGGGGCTGAGAGGTTTGGTGAGGTTGGGTGAGCAAACGCAGACCCTTTAAAGTAATACTGCGTGCTACCCGTCGCATGGGTCCCAAATCTCCAGGTTCAAGGGCATCTTCCTACATCGAAAACATGCATGAGAAACCCAGAAGATGGTACACCGTGTGATGGGGAAAGGTTTCTAAAACGCACCTCATTTCTCATCTCCTTGTGCTCGGGTTCGCCATTCCAGCCACTTTACTAGCAATCTCCCTACTTGGAGCATCAGCACCTTTAACCTCCTGTTCCGTACAGGTTGCAATTTGTCCTGAGGATGAACGGGAAGACGGGGAACCAATGAGAGACTAGCTCTTGGTGTTGGGACAGGCACAGGTCACTCTATTTTCCCATCAGGAAGAAGAATTAACCACAGGCTCAGCCTGCCCCCCGGAACCAGAACAGGGCCTGAAGCCATCTTGCGCTTTTGCGGCCAGCTCCCAAAAAAGCGACTTGTAAAATGGAGCTTCAGGGCACTGCAATTCACAAACCTGCAGAGTTATAAATGATAACTCTCGTCCACAAATATATTGAGGGAAGGCAAAGAAGAGGATTTGAAATCAAGGCAGAATTGCAGGAAACAGATTTCAGGAGGTAGATTCGAATCGCCTTTAAAGCACATGAAAAGCGGCAAAACGTTGACAATGATGCCCTTGGCCAAAAAGGGCGTATGCGTTTTTTCCTGAATATATTCAGGAAAAAACGCATACGCCCTTTTTGGCCAACCAAGCAACCTGGAAAGGCAAATCAGCGCTACAAAGAAGTCTCGCTTCCCATCGGTCAAAAGGGCCATGCTGAAAAAAGTGTCAAAACCAGAAATGCAGGACAGGCCATGGAGAAATGGGAGCCTTGCTACACTGATGGGCGGGATGTAAATTGCCAACAGCCACTCTGGAGAAGTGTACGGTGTGTCCTGAAACATCTAAAAAACACAGCTTAGAGAGCATAGGGCACTTCCACGCATGGGGGGATAAAGAGGGAAAATTGAAAATCAGCAAGACACAAGCACCCCAAAGTTTAGGGCTGCTCTGTTGACAAGGACCTCCACTTCATTCCACCTTAAATATCCCAGGAAAGCGAAAAATGGATCAAAAAGTTGTGGTCCTTATGTACAATGGAATATCACTCAGCCATGAAATCAATGTCATAAGGCTAGTAGCAGCATGATGAGTGGATTTAGGTAAGACGATTCTAAGTGAAATAAGTCACACAGAAAAGGACACTTCTCATAAGGTGTCACTTATACAGGGAATGTAAAAACCGTTACACTTGAACTGAATTACAAAACAGAACAGAGTCACACATGCAGAAAACACACTATGGCTGCTTAACGGGAAAGGTGAGGTGGGGTGATACATAAAACAAGAGTTTCAAATTAGCTCAGATACCGTTCCATAAACCCAATATGTAATAGACAAGACCTACTCCTTGCTCAGAGAACTGGACTCAACACGCCCGATTCACCGCACAAGAATATATCTGACTAGTAATAATCTTAAAACCTATGTATTGATATCTCTCTGTTAGTGTGTCAAGTGGGTGTAAAGCGACATAAACACAGCCGTGAAAAGCTGCTAAACCCCATTATAAAAATAAATTACTTTTAAAAACCTATGAAACAAAGACAGGGAAAGAGAGAGAAATTCTTACACAATTCGTTCAGGGGCAGTGATGCAACCTGGATTGACCATATCTAGACCCACAGCTGGATGAGACATAAGGGTGGACACTCTTGGGGCTGAGAGGTTTGGTGAGGTTGGGTGAGCAAACGCAGACCCTTTAAAGTAATACTGCGTGCTACCCGTCGCATGGGTCCCAAATCTCCAGGTTCAAGGGCATCTTCCTACATCGAAAACATGCATGAGAAACCCAGAAGATGGTACACCGTGTGATGGGGAAAGGTTTCTAAAATGCACCCCATTTCTCATCTCCTTGTGCTCGGGTTCGCCATTCCAGCCACTTTACTAGCAATCTCCCTGCTTGGAGCATCAGCACCTTTAACCTCCTGTTCCGTACAGGTTGCAATTTGTCCTGAGGATGAACGGGAAGACGGGGAACCAATGAGAGACTAGCTCTTGGTGTTGGGACAGGCACAGGTCACTCTATTTTCCCATCAGGAAGAAGAATTAACCACAGGCTCAGCCTGCCCCCCAGAACCAGAACAGGGCCTGAAGCCATCCTGCGCTTTTGCGGCCAGCTCCCAAAAAAGCGACTTGTAAAATGGAGCTTCAGGGCACTGCAATTCACAAACCTGCAGAGTTATAAATGATAACTCTCGTCCACAAATATATTGAGGGAAGGCAAAGAAGAGGATTTGAAATCAAGGCAGAATTGCAGGAAACAGATTTCAGGAGGTAGATTCGAATCGCCTTTAAAGCACATGAAAAGCGGCAAAACGTTGACAATGATGCCCTTGGCCAAAAAGGGCGTATGCGTTTTTTCCTGAATATATTCAGGAAAAAACGCATACGCCCTTTTTGGCCAACCAAGCAACCTGGAAAGGCAAATCAGCGCTACAAAGAAGTCTCGCTTCCCATCGGTCAAAAGGTCCATGCTGAAAAAAGTGTCAAAACCAGAAATGCAGGACAGGCCATGGAGAAATGGGAGCCTTGCTACACTGATGGGCGGGATGTAAATTGCCAACAGCCACTCTGGAGAAGTGTACGGTGTGTCCTGAAACATCTAAAAAACACAGCTTAGAGAGCATAGGGCACTTCCACGCATGGGGGGATAAAGAGGGAAAATTGAAAATCAGCAAGACACAAGCAACCCAAAGTTTAGGGCTGCTCTGTTGACAAGGACCTCCACTTCATTCCACCTTAAATATCCCAGGAAAGCGAAAAATGGATCAAAAAGTTGTGGTCCTTATGTACAATGGAATATCACTCAGCCATGAAATCAATGTCATAAGGCTAGTAGCAGCATGATGAGTGGATTTAGGTAAGACGATTCTAAGTGAAATAAGTCACACAGAAAAGGACACTTCTCATAAGGTGTCACTTATAGAGGGAATGTAAAAACCGTTACACTTGAACTGAATTACAAAACAGAACAGAGTCACACATGCAGAAAACACACTATGGCTGCTTAACGGGAAAGGTGAGGTGGGGTGATACATAAAACAAGAGTTTCAAATTAGCTCAGATACCGTTCCATAAACCTAATATGTAATAGACAAGACCTACTCCTTGCTCAGAGAACTGGACTCAACACGCCCGATTCACCGCACAAGAATATATCTGACTAGTAATAATCTTAAAACCTATGTATTGATATCTCTCTGTTAGTGTGTCAAGTGGGTGTAAAGCGACATAAACACAGCCGTGAAAAGCTGCTAAACCCCATTATAAAAATAAATTACTTTTAAAAACCTATGAAACAAAGACAGGGAAAGAGAGAGAAATTCTTACACAATTCGTTCAGGGGCAGTGATGCAACCTGGATTGACCATATCTAGACCCACAGCTGGATGAGACATAAGGGTGGACACTCTTGGGGCTGAGAGGTTTGGTGAGGTTGGGTGAGCAAACGCAGACCCTTTAAAGTAATACTGCGTGCTACCCGTCGCATGGGTCCCAAATCTCCAGGTTCAAGGGCATCTTCCTACATCGAAAACATGCATGAGAAACCCAGAAGATGGTACACCGTGTGATGGGGAAAGGTTTCTAAAATGCACCCCATTTCTCATCTCCTTGTGCTCGGGTTCGCCATTCCAGCCACTTTACTAGCAATCTCCCTGCTTGGAGCATCAGCACCTTTAACCTCCTGTTCCGTACAGGTTGCAATTTGTCCTGAGGATGAACGGGAAGACGGGGAACCAATGAGAGACTAGCTCTTGGTGTTGGGACAGGCACAGGTCACTCTATTTTCCCATCAGGAAGAAGAATTAACCACAGGCTCAGCCTGCCCCCCGGAACCAGAACAGGGCCTGAAGCCATCCTGCGCTTTTGCGGCCAGCTCCCAAAAAAGCGACTTGTAAAATGGAGCTTCAGGGCACTGCAATTCACAAACCTGCAGAGTTATAAATGATAACTCTCGTCCACAAATATATTGAGGGAAGGCAAAGAAGAGGATTTGAAATCAAGGCAGAATTGCACGAAACAGATTTCAGGAGGTAGATTCGAATCGCCTTTAAAGCACATGAAAAGCGGCAAAACGTTGACAATGATGCCCTTGGCCAAAAAGGGCGTATGCGTTTTTTCCTGAATATATTCAGGAAAAAACGCATACGCCCTTTTTGGCCAACCAAGCAACCTGGAAAGGCAAATCAGCGCTAAAAAGAAGTCTCGCTTCCCATCGGTCAAAAGGGCCATGCTGAAAAAAGTGTCAAAACCAGAAATGCAGGACAGGCCATGGAGAAATGGGAGCCTTGCTACACTGATGGGCGGGATGTAAATTGCCAACAGCCACTCTGGAGAAGTGTACGGTGTGTCCTGAAACATCTAAAAAACACAGCTTAGAGAGCATAGGGCACTTCCACGCATGGGGGGATAAAGTGGGAAAATTGAAAATCAGCAAGACACAAGCACCCCAAAGTTTAGGGCTGCTCTGTTGACAAGGACCTCCACTTCATTCCACCTTAAATATCCCAGGAAAGCGAAAAATGGATCAAAAAGTTGTGGTCCTTATGTACAATGGAATATCACTCAGCCATGAAATCAATGTCATAAGGCTAGTAGCAGCATGATGAGTGGATTTAGGTAAGACGATTCTAAGTGAAATAAGTCACACAGAAAAGGACACTTCTCATAAGGTGTCACTTATAGAGGGAATGTACAAACCGTTACACTTGAACTGAATTACAAAACAGAACAGAGTCACACATGCAGAAAACACACTATGGCTGCTTAACGGGAAAGGTGAGGTGGGGTGATACATAAAACAAGAGTTTCAAATTAGCTCAGATACCGTTCCATAAACCCAATATGTAATAGACAAGACCTACTCCTTGCTCAGAGAACTGGACTCAACACGCCCGATTCACCGCACAAGAATATATCTGACTAGTAATAATCTTAAAACCTATGTATTGATATCTCTCTGTTAGTGTGTCAAGTGGGTGTAAAGCGACATAAACACAGCCGTGAAAAGCTGCTAAACCCCATTATAAAAATAAATTACTTTTAAAAACCCATGAAACAAAGACAGGGAAAGAGAGAGAAATTCTTACACAATTCGTTCAGGGGCAGTGATGCAACCTGGATTGACCATATCTAGACCCACAGCTGGATGAGACATAAGGGTGGACACTCTTGGGGCTGAGAGGTTTGGTGAGGTTGGGTGAGCAAACGCAGACCCTTTAAAGTAATACTGCGTGCTACCCGTCGCATGGGTCCCAAATCTCCAGGTTCAAGGGCATCTTCCTACATCGAAAACATGCATGAGAAACCCAGAAGATGGTACACCGTGTGATGGGGAAAGGTTTCTAAAACGCACCTCATTTCTCATCTCCTTGTGCTCGGGTTCGCCATTCCAGCCACTTTACTAGCAATCTCCCTACTTGGAGCATCAGCACCTTTAACCTCCTGTTCCGTACAGGTTGCAATTTGTCCTGAGGATGAACGGGAAGACGGGGAACCAATGAGAGACTAGCTCTTGGTGTTGGGACAGGCACAGGTCACTCTATTTTCCCATCAGGAAGAAGAATTAACCACAGGCTCAGCCTGCCCCCCGGAACCAGAACAGGGCCTGAAGCCATCCTGCGCTTTTGCGGCCAGCTCCCAAAAAAGCGACTTGTAAAATGGAGCTTCAGGGCACTGCAATTCACAAACCTGCAGAGTTATAAATGATAACTCTCGTCCACAAATATATTGAGGGAAGGCAAAGAAGAGGATTTGAAATCAAGGCAGAATTGCACGAAACAGATTTCAGGAGGTAGATTCGAATCGCCTTTAAAGCACATGAAAAGCGGCAAAACGTTGACAATGATGCCCTTGGCCAAAAAGGGCGTATGCGTTTTTTCCTGAATATATTCAGGAAAAAACGCATACGCCCTTTTTGGCCAACCAAGCAACCTGGAAAGGCAAATCAGCGCTAAAAAGAAGTCTCGCTTCCCATCGGTCAAAAGGGCCATGCTGAAAAAAGTGTCAAAACCAGAAATGCAGGACAGGCCATGGAGAAATGGGAGCCTTGCTACACTGATGGGCGGGATGTAAATTGCCAACAGCCACTCTGGAGAAGTGTACGGTGTGTCCTGAAACATCTAAAAAACACAGCTTAGAGAGCATAGGGCACTTCCACGCATGGGGGGATAAAGTGGGAAAATTGAAAATCAGCAAGACACAAGCACCCCAAAGTTTAGGGCTGCTCTGTTGATAAGGACCTCCACTTCATTGCACCTTAAATATCCCAGGAAAGCGAAAAATGGATCAAAAAGTTATGGTCCTTATGTACAATGGAATATCACTCAGCCATGAAATCAATGTCATAAGGCTAGTAGCAGCATGATGAGTGGATTTAGGTAAGACGATTCTAAGTGAAATAAGTCACACAGAAAAGGACACTTCTCATAAGGTGTCACTTATAGAGGGAATGTAAAAACCGTTACACTTGAACTGAATTACAAAACAGAACAGAGTCACACATGCAGAAAACACACTATGGCTGCTTAACGGGAAAGGTGAGGTGGGGTGATACATAAAACAAGAGTTTCAAATTAGCTCAGATACCGTTCCATAAACCCAATATGTAATAGACAAGACCTTCTCCTTGCTCAGAGAACTGGACTCAACACGCCCGATTCACCGCACAAGAATATATCTGACTAGTAATAATCTTAAAACCTATGTATTGATATCTCTCTGTTAGTGTGTCAAGTGGGTGTAAAGCGACATAAACACAGCCGTGAAAAGCTGCTAAACCCCATTATAAAAATAAATTACTTTTAAAAACCCATGAAACAAAGACAGGGAAAGAGAGAGAAATTCTTACACAATTCGTTCAGGGGCAGTGATGCAACCTGGATTGACCATATCTAGACCCACAGCTGGATGAGACATAAGGGTGGACACTCTTGGGGCTGAGAGGTTTGGTGAGGTTGGGTGAGCAAACGCAGACCCTTTAAAGTAATACTGCGTGCTACCCGTCGCATGGGTCCCAAATCTCCAGGTTCAAGGGCATCTTCCTACATCGAAAACATGCATGAGAAACCCAGAAGATGGTACACCGTGTGATGGGGAAAGGTTTCTAAAACGCACCTCATTTCTCATCTCCTTGTGCTCGGGTTCGCCATTCCAGCCACTTTACTAGCAATCTCCCTACTTGGAGCATCAGCACCTTTAACCTCCTGTTCCGTACAGGTTGCAATTTGTCCTGAGGATGAACGGGAAGACGGGGAACCAATGAGAGACTAGCTCTTGGTGTTGGGACAGGCACAGGTCACTCTATTTTCCCATCAGGAAGAAGAATTAACCACAGGCTCAGCCTGCCCCCCGGAACCAGAACAGGGCCTGAAGCCATCCTGCGCTTTTGCGGCCAGCTCCCAAAAAAGCGACTTGTAAAATGGAGCTTCAGGGCACTGCAATACACAAACCTGCAGAGTTATAAATGATAACTCTCGTCCACAAATATATTGAGGGAAGGCAAAGAAGAGGATTTGAAATCAAGGCAGAATTGCAGGAAACAGATTTCAGGAGGTAGATTCGAATCGCCTTTAAAGCACATGAAAAGCGGCAAAACGTTGACAATGATGCCCTTGGCCAAAAAGGGCGTATGCGTTTTTTCCTGAATATATTCAGGAAAAAACGCATACGCCCTTTTTGGCCAACCAAGCAACCTGGAAAGGCAAATCAGCGCTACAAAGAAGTCTCGCTTCCCATCGGTCAAAAGGGCCATGCTGAAAAAAGTGTCAAAACCAGAAATGCAGGACAGGCCATGGAGAAATGGGAGCCTTGCTACACTGATGGGCGGGATGTAAATTGCCAACAGCCACTCTGGAGAAGTGTACGGTGGGTCCTGAAACATCTAAAAAACACAGCTTAGAGAGCATAGGGCACTTCCACGCATGGGGGGATAAAGTGGGAAAATTGGAAATCAGCAAGACACAAGCACCCCAAAGTTTAGGGCTGCTCTGTTGACAAGGACCTCCACTTCATTCCACCTTAAATATCCCAGGAAAGCGAAAAATGGATCAAAAATTTTGGTCCTTATGTACAATGGAATATCACTCAGCCATGAAATCAATGTCATAAGGCTAGTAGCAGCATTATGAGTGGATTTAGGTAAGACGATTCTAAGTGAAATAAGTCACACAGAAAAGGACACTTCTCATAAGGTGTCACTTATAGAGGGAATGTAAAAACCGTTACACTTGAACTGAATTACAAAACAGAACAGAGTCACACATGCAGAAAACACACTATGGCTGCTTAACGGGAATGGTGAGGTGGGGTGATACATAAAACAAGAGTTTCAAATTAGCTCAGATACCGTTCCATAAACCCAATATGTAATAGACAAGACCTACTCCTTGCTCAGAGAACTGGACTCAACACGCCCGATTCACCGCACAAGAATATATCTGACTAGTAATAATCTTAAAACCTATGTATTGATATCTCTCTGTTAGTGTGTCAAGTGGGTGTAAAGCGACATAAACACAGCCGTGAAAAGCTGCTAAACCCCATTATAAAAATAAATTACTTTTAAAAACCCATGAAACAAAGACAGAGAAAGAGAGAGAAATTCTTACACAATTCGTTCAGGGGCAGTGATGCAACCTGGATTGACCATATCTAGACCCACAGCTGGATGAGACATAAGGGTGGACACTCTTGGGGCTGAGAGGTTTGGTGAGGTTGGGTGAGCAAACGCAGACCCTTTAAAGTAATACTGCGTGCTACCCGTCGCATGGGTCCCAAATCTCCATGTTCAAGGGCATCTTCCTACATCGAAAACATGCATGAGAAACCCAGAAGATGGTACACCGTGTGATGGGGAAAGGTTTCTAAAATGCACCTCATTTCTCATCTCCTTGTGCTCGGGTTCGCCATTCCAGCCACTTTACTAGCAATCTCCCTGCTTGGAGCATCAGCACCTTTAACCTCCTGTTCCGTACAGGTTGCAATTTGTCCTGAGGATGAACGGGAAGACGGGGAACCAATGAGAGACTAGCTCTTGGTGTTGGGACAGGCACAGGTCACTCTATTTTCCCATCAGGAAGAAGAATTAACCACAGGCTCAGCCTGCCCCCCGGAACCAGAACAGGGCCTGAAGCCATCCTGCGCTTTTGCGGCCAGCTCCCAAAAAAGCGACTTGTAAAATGGAGCTTCAGGGCACTGCAATTCACAAACCTGCAGAGTTATAAATGATAACTCTCGTCCACAAATATATTGAGGGAAGGCAAAGAAGAGGATTTGAAATCAAGGCAGAATTGCAGGAAACAGATTTCAGGAGGTAGATTCGAATCGCCTTTAAAGCACATGAAAAGCGGCAAAACGTTGACAATGATGCCCTTGGCCAAAAAGGGCGTATGCGTTTTTTCCTGAATATATTCAGGAAAAAACGCATACGCCCTTTTTGGCCAACCAAGCAACCTGGAAAGGCAAATCAGCGCTACAAAGAAGTCTCGTTTCCCATCGGTCAAAAGGGCCATGCTGAAAAAAGTGTCAAAACCAGAAATGCAGGACAGGCCATGGAGAAATGGGAGCCTTGCTACACTGATGGGCGGGATGTAAATTGCCAACAGCCACTCTGGAGAAGTGTACGGTGTGTCCTGAAACATCTAAAAAACACAGCTTAGAGAGCCTAGGGCACTTCCACGCATGGGGGGATAAAGCGGGAAAATTGAAAATCAGCAAGACACAAGCACCCCAAAGTTTAGGGCTGCTCTGTTGACAAGGACCTCCACTTCCTTCCACCTTAAATATCCCAGGAAAGCGAAAAATGGATAAAAAAGTTGTGGTCCTTATGTACAATGGAATATCACTCAGCCATGAAATCTATGTCATAAGGCTACTAGCAGCATGATGAGTGGATTTAGGTAAGACGATTCTAAGTGAAATAAGTCACACAGAAAAGGACACTTCTCATAAGGTGTCACTTATAGAGGGAATGTAAAAACCGTTACACTTGAACTGAATTACAAAACAGAACAGAGTCACACATGCAGAAAATACACTATGGCTGCTTAACGGGAAAGGTGAGGTGGGGTGATACATAAAACAAGAGTTTCAAATTAGCTCAGATACCGTTCCATAAACCCAATATGTAATAGACAAGACCTACTCCTTGCTCAGAGAACTGGACTCAACACGCCCGATTCACCGCACAAGAATATATCTGACCAGTAATAATCTTAAAACCTATGTATTGATATCTCTCTGTTAGTGTGTCAAGTGGGTGTAAAGCGGCCTAAACACAGCCGTGAAAAGCAGCTAAACCCCATTATAAAAAGAAATTACTTTTAAAAACCCATGAAACAAAGACAGGGAAAGAGAGAGAAATTCTTACACAATTCGTTCAGGGGCTGTGATGCAACCTGGATTGACCATATCTAGACCCACAGCTGGATGAGACATAAGGGTGGACACTCTTGGGGCTGAGAGGTTTGGTGAGGTTGGGTGAGCAAACGCAGACCCTTTAAAGTAATACTGCGTGCTACCCATCGCATGGGTCCCAAATCTCCAGGTTCAAGGGCATCTTCCTACATCGAAAACATGCATGAGAAACCCAGAAGATGGTACACCGTGTGATGGGGAAAGGTTTCTAAAACGCACCTCATTTCTCATCTCCTTGTGCTCGGGTTCGCCATTCCAGCCACTTTACTAGCAATCTCCCTACTGGGAGCATCAGCACCTTTAACCTCCTGTTCCGTACAGGTTGCAATTTGTCCTGAGGATGAACGGGAAGACGGGGAACCAATGAGAGACTAGCTCTTGGTGTTGGGACAGGCACAGGTCACTCTATTTTCCCATCAGGAAGAAGAATTAACCACAGGCTCAGCCTGCCCCCCGGAACCAGAACAGGGCCTGAAGCCATCCTGCGCTTTTGCGGCCGGCTCCCAAAAAAGCGACTTGTAAAATGGAGCTTCAGGGCACTGCAATTCACAAACCTGCAGAGTTATAAATGATAACTCTCGTCCACAAATATATTGAGGGAAGGCAAAGAAGAGGATTTGAAATCAAGGCAGAATTGCAGGAAACAGATTTCAGGAGGTAGATTCGAATCGCCTTTAAAGCACATGAAAAGCGGCAAAACGTTGACAATGATGCCCTTGGCCAAAAAGGGCGTATGCGTTTTTTCCTGAATATATTCAGGAAAAAACGCATACGCCCTTTTTGGCCAACCAAGCAACCTGGAAAGGCAAATCAGCGCGACAAAGAAGTCTCGCTTCCCATCGGTCAAAAGGGCCATGCTGAAAAAAGTGTCAAAACCAGAAATGCAGGACAGGCCATGGAGAAATGGGAGCCTTGCTACACTGATGGGCGGGATGTAAATTGCCAACAGCCACTCTGGAGAAGTGTACGGTGTGTCCTGAAACATCTAAAAAACACAGCTTAGAGAGCATAGGGCACTTCCACGCATGGGGGGATAAAGCGGGAAAATTGAAAATCAGCAAGACACAAGCACCCCAAAGTTTAGGGCTGCTCTGTTGACAAGGACCTCCACTTCCTTCCACCTTAAATATCCCAGAAAAGCGAAAAATGGATAAAAAAGTTGTGGTCCTTATGTACAATGGAATATCACTCAGCCATGAAATCAATGTCATAAGGCTAGTAGCAGCATGATGAGTGGATTTAGGTAAGACGATTCTAAGTGAAATAAGTCACACAGAAAAGGACACTTCTCATAAGGTGTCACTTATAGAGGGAATGTAAAAACCGTTACACTTGAACTGAATTACAAAACAGAACAGAGTCACACATGCAGAAAACACACTATGGCTGCTTAACGGGAAAGGTGAGGTGGGGTGATACATAAAACAAGAGTTTCAAATTAGCTCAGATACCGTTCCATAAACCCAATATGGAATAGACAAGACCTACTCCTTGCTCAGAGAACTGGACTCAACACGCCCGATTCACCGCACAAGAATATATCTGACCAGTAATAATCTTAAAACCTATGTATTGATATCTCTCTGTTAGTGTGTCAAGTGGGTGTAAAGCGGCCTAAACACAGCCGTGAAAAGCAGCTAAACCCCATTATAAAAATAAATTACTTTTAAAAACCCATGAAACAAAGACAGGGAAAGAGAGAGAAATTCTTACACAATTCGTTCAGGGGCTGTGATGCAACCTGGATTGACCATATCTAGACCCACAGCTGGATGAGACATAAGGGTGGACACTCTTGGGGCTGAGAGGTTTGGTGAGGTTGGGTGAGCAAACGCAGACCCTTTAAAGTAATACTGCGTGCTACCCATCGCATGGGTCCCAAATCTCCAGGTTCAAGGGCATCTTCCTACATCGAAAACATGCATGAGAAACCCAGAAGATGGTACACCGTGTGATGGGGAAAGGTTTCTAAAACGCACCTCATTTCTCATCTCCTTGTGCTCGGGTTCACCATTCCAGCCACTTTACTAGCAATCTCCCTACTTGGAGCATCAGCACCTTTAACCTCCTGTTCCGTACAGGTTGCAATTTGTCCTGAGGATGAACGGGAAGACGGGGAACCAATGAGAGACTAGCTCTTGGTGTTGGGACAGGCACAGGTCACTCTATTTTCCCATCAGGAAGAAGAATTAACCACAGGCTCAGCCTGCCCCCCGGAACCAGAACAGGGCCTGAAGCCATCCGGCGCTTTTGCGGCCGGCTCCCAAAAAAGCGACTTGTAAAATGGAGCTTCAGGGCACTGCAATTCACAAACCTGCAGAGTTATAAATGATAACTCTCGTCCACAAATATATTGAGGGAAGGCAAAGAAGAGGATTTGAAATCAAGGCAGAATTGCAGGAAACAGATTTCAGGAGGTAGATTCGAATCGCCTTTAAAGCACATGAAAAGCGGCAAAACGTTGACAATGATGCCCTTGGCCAAAAAGGGCGTATGCGTTTTTTCCTGAATATATTCAGGAAAAAACGCATACGCCCTTTTTGGCCAACCAAGCAACCTGGAAAGGCAAATCAGCGCTACAAAGAAGTCTCGCTTCCCATCGGTCAAAAGGGCCATGCTGAAAAAAGTGTCAAAACCAGAAATGCAGGACAGGCCATGGAGAAATGGGAGCCTTGCTACACTGATGGGCGGGATGTAAATTGCCAACAGCCACTCTGGAGAAGTGTACGGTGTGTCCTGAAACATCTAAAAAACACAGCTTAGAGAGCATAGGGCACTTCCACGCATGGGGGGATAAAGTGGGAAAATTGAAAATCAGCAAGACACAAGCACCCCAAAGTTTAGGGCTGCTCTGTTGACAAGGACCTCCACTTCATTGCACCTTAAATATCCCAGGAAAGCGAAAAATGGATCAAAAAGTTGTGGTCCTTATGTACAATGGAATAAAACTCAGCCATGAAATCAATGTCATAAGGCTAGTAGCAGCATGATGAGTGGATTTAGGTAAGACGATTCTAAGTGAAATAAGTCACACAGAAAAGGACACTTCTCATAAGGTGTCACTTATAGAGGGAATGTAAAAACCGTTACACTTGAACTGAATTACAAAACAGAACAGAGTCACACATGCAGAAAACACACTATGGCTGCTTAACGGGAAAGGTGAGGTGGGGTGATACATAAAACAAGAGTTTCAAATTAGCTCAGATACCGTTCCATAAACCCAATATGTAATAGACAAGACCTACTCCTTGCTCAGAGAACTGGACTCAACACGCCCGATTCACCGCACAAGAATATATCTGACTAGTAATAATCTTAAAACCTATGTATTGATATCTCTCTGTTAGTGTGTCAAGTGGGTGTAAAGCGACATAAACATAGCCGTGAAAAGCTGCTAAACCCCATTATAAAAATAAATTACTTTTAAAAAACCATGAAACAAAGACAGGGAAAGAGAGAGAAATTCTTACACAATTCGTTCAGGGGCAGTGATGCAACCTGGATTGACCATATCTAGACCCACAGCTGGATGAGACATAAGGGTGGACACTCTTGGGTCTGAGAGGTTTGGTGAGGTTGGGTGAGCAAACGCAGACCCTTTAAAGTAATACTGCGTGCTACCCGTCGCATGGGTCACAAATCTCCATGTTCAAGGGCATCTTCCTACATCGAAAACATGCATGAGAAACCCAGAAGATGGTACACCGTGTGATGGGGAAAGGTTTCTAAAATGCACCTCATTTCTCATCTCCTTGTGCTCGGGTTCGCCATTCCAGCCACTTTACTAGCAATCTCCCTGCTTGGAGCATCAGCACCTTTAACCTCCTGTTCCGTACAGGTTGCAATTTGTCCTGAGGATGAACGGGAAGACGGGAAACCAATGAGAGACTAGCTCTTGGTGTTGGGACAGGCACAGGTCACTCTATTTTCCCATCAGGAAGAAGAATTAACCACAGGCTCAGCCTGCCCCCCGGAACCAGAACAGGGCCTGAAGCCATCCTGCGCTTTTGCGGCCAGCTCCCAAAAAAGCGACTTGTAAAATGGAGCTTCAGGGCACTGCAATTCACAAACCTGCAGAGTTATAAATGATAACTCTCGTCCACAAATATATTGAGGGAAGGCAAAGAAGAGGATTTGAAATCAAGGCAGAATTGCAGGAAACAGATTTCAGGAGGTAGATTCGAATCGCCTTTAAAGCACATGAAAAGCGGCAAAACGTTGACAATGATGCCCTTGGCCAAAAAGGGCGTATGCGTTTTTTCCTGAATATATTCAGGAAAAAACGCATACGCCCTTTTTGGCCAACCAAGCAACCTGGAAAGGCAAATCAGCGCGACAAAGAAGTCTCGCTTCCCATCGGTCAAAAGGGCCATGCTGAAAAAAGTGTCAAAACCAGAAATGCAGGGCAGGCCATGGAGAAATGGGAGCCTTGCTACACTGATGGGCGGGATGTGAATTGCCAACAGTCACTCTGGAGAAGTGTACGGTGTGTCCTGAAACATCTAAAAAACACAGCTTAGAGAGCCTAGGGCACTTCCACGCATGGGGGGATAAAGCGGGAAAATTGAAAATCAGCAAGACACAAGCACCCCAAAGTTTAGGGCTGCTCTGTTGACAAGGACCTCCACTTCCTTCCACCTTAAATATCCCAGGAAAGCGAAAAATGGATAAAAAAGTTGTGGTTCTTATGTACAATGGAATATCACTCAGCCATGAAATCTATGTCATAAGGCTAGTAGCAGCATGATGAGTGGATTTAGGTAAGACGATTCTAAGTGAAATAAGTCACACAGAAAAGGACACTTCTCATAAGGTGTCACTTATAGAGCGAATGTAAAAACCGTTACACTTGAACTGAATTACAAAACAGAACAGAGTCACACATGCAGAAAACACACTATGGCTGCTTAACGGGAAAGGTGAGGTGGGGTGATACATAAAACAAGAGTTTCAAATTAGCTCAGATACCGTTCCATAAACCCAATATGGAATAGACAAGACCTACTCCTTGCTCAGAGAACTGGACTCAACACGCCCGATTCACCGCACAAGAATATATCTGACCAGTAATAATCTTAAAACCTATGTATTGATAGCTCTCTGTTAGTGTGTCAAGTGGGTGTAAAGCGGCCTAAACACAGCCGTGAAAAGCAGCTAAACCCCATTATAAAAAGAAATTACTTTTAAAAACCCATGAAACAAAGACAGGGAAAGAGAGAGAAATTCTTACACAATTCGTTCAGGGGCTGTGATGCAACCTGGATTGACCATATCTAGACCCACAGCTGGATGAGACATAAGGGTGGACACTCTTGGGGCTGAGAGGTTTGGTGAGGTTGGGTGAGCAAACGCAGACCCTTTAAAGTAATACTGCGTGCTACCCATCGCATGGGTCCCAAATCTCCAGGTTCAAGGGCATCTTCCTACATCGAAAACATGCATGAGAAACCCAGAAGATGGTACACCGTGTGATGGGGAAAGGTTTCTAAAACGCACCTCATTTCTCATCTCCTTGTGCTCGGGTTCGCCATTCCAGTCACTTTACTAGCAATCTCCCTACTTGGAGCATCAGCACCTTTAACCTCCTGTTCCGTACAGGTTGCAATTTGTCCTGAGGATGAACGGGAAGACGGGGAACCAATGAGAGACTAGCCCTTGGTGTTGGGACAGGCACAGGTCACTCTATTTTCCCATCAGGAAGAAGAATTAACCACAGGCTCAGCCTGCCCCCCGGAACCAGAACAGGGCCTGAAGCCATCCTGCGCTTTTGCGGCCAGCTCCCAAAAAAGCGACTTGTAAAATGGAGCTTCAGGGCACTGCAATTCACAAACCTGCAGAGTTATAAATGATAACTCTCGTCCACAAATATATTGAGGGAAGGCAAAGAAGAGGATTTGAAATCAAGGCAGAATTGCAGGAAACAGATTTCAGGAGGTAGATTCGAATCGCCTTTAAAGCACATGAAAAGCGGCAAAACGTTGACAATGATGCCCTTGGCCAAAAAGGGCGTATGCGTTTTTTCCTGAATATATTCAGGAAAAAACGCATACGCCCTTTTTGGCCAACCAAGCAACCTGGAAAGGCAAATCAGCGCTACAAAGAAGTCTCGTTTCCCATCGGTCAAAAGGGCCATGCTGAAAAAAGTGTCAAAACCAGAAATGCAGGACAGGCCATGGAGAAATGGGAGCCTTGCTACACTGATGGGCGGGATGTAAATTGCCAACAGCCACTCTGGAGAAGTGTACGGTGTGTCCTGAAACATCTAAAAAACACAGCTTAGAGAGCCTAGGGCACTTCCACGCATGGGGGGATAAAGCGGGAAAATTGAAAATCAGCAAGACACAAGCACCCCAAAGTTTAGGGCTGCTCTGTTGACAAGGACCTCCACTTCCTTCCACCTTAAATATCCCAGGAAAGCGAAAAATGGATAAAAAAGTTGTGGTCCTTATGTACAATGGAATATCACTCAGCCATGAAATCTATGTCATAAGGCTAGTAGCAGCATGATGAGTGGATTTAGGTAAGACGATTCTAAGTGAAATAAGTCACACAGAAAAGGACACTTCTCATAAGGTGTCACTTATAGAGGGAATGTAAAAACCGTTACACTTGAACTGAATTACAAAACAGAACAGAGTCACACATGCAGAAAATACACTATGGCTGCTTAACGGGAAAGGTGAGGTGGGGTGATACATAAAACAAGAGTTTCAAATTAGCTCAGATACCGTTCCATAAACCCAATATGTAATAGACAAGACCTACTCCTTGCTCAGAGAACTGGACTCAACACGCCCGATTCACCGCACAAGAATATATCTGACCAGTAATAATCTTAAAACCTATGTATTGATATCTCTCTGTTAGTGTGTCAAGTGGGTGTAAAGCGGCCTAAACACAGCCGTGAAAAGCAGCTAAACCCCATTATAAAAAGAAATTACTTTTAAAAACCCATGAAACAAAGACAGGGAAAGAGAGAGAAATTCTTACACAATTCGTTCAGGGGCTGTGATGCAACCTGGATTGACCATATCTAGACCCACAGCTGGATGAGACATAAGGGTGGACACTCTTGGGGCTGAGAGGTTTGGTGAGGTTGGGTGAGCAAACGCAGACCCTTTAAAGTAATACTGCGTGCTACCCATCGCATGGGTCCCAAATCTCCAGGTTCAAGGGCATCTTCCTACATCGAAAACATGCATGAGAAACCCAGAAGATGGTACACCGTGTGATGGGGAAAGGTTTCTAAAACGCACCTCATTTCTCATCTCCTTGTGCTCGGGTTCGCCATTCCAGCCACTTTACTAGCAATCTCCCTACTGGGAGCATCAGCACCTTTAACCTCCTGTTCCGTACAGGTTGCAATTTGTCCTGAGGATGAACGGGAAGACGGGGAACCAATGAGAGACTAGCTCTTGGTGTTGGGACAGGCACAGGTCACTCTATTTTCCCATCAGGAAGAAGAATTAACCACAGGCTCAGCCTGCCCCCCGGAACCAGAACAGGGCCTGAAGCCATCCTGCGCTTTTGCGGCCGGCTCCCAAAAAAGCGACTTGTAAAATGGAGCTTCAGGGCACTGCAATTCACAAACCTGCAGAGTTATAAATGATAACTCTCGTCCACAAATATATTGAGGGAAGGCAAAGAAGAGGATTTGAAATCAAGGCAGAATTGCAGGAAACAGATTTCAGGAGGTAGATTCGAATCGCCTTTAAAGCACATGAAAAGCGGCAAAACGTTGACAATGATGCCCTTGGCCAAAAAGGGCGTATGCGTTTTTTCCTGAATATAT
Source organism: Balaenoptera physalus (assembly GCF_965194825.1). Classification (NCBI taxonomy): domain Eukaryota; kingdom Metazoa; phylum Chordata; class Mammalia; order Artiodactyla; family Balaenopteridae; genus Balaenoptera; species Balaenoptera physalus. The sequence goes on from NW_028125232.1 coordinate 87,996, forward strand.
TCAGGAAAAAACGCATACGCCCTTTTTGGCCAACCAAGCAACCTGGAAAGGCAAATCAGCGCGACAAAGAAGTCTCGCTTCCCATCGGTCAAAAGGGCCATGCTGAAAAAAGTGTCAAAACCAGAAATGCAGGACAGGCCATGGAGAAATGGGAGCCTTGCTACACTGATGGGCGGGATGTAAATTGCCAACAGCCACTCTGGAGAAGTGTACGGTGTGTCCTGAAACATCTAAAAAACACAGCTTAGAGAGCATAGGGCACTTCCACGCATGGGGGGATAAAGCGGGAAAATTGAAAATCAGCAAGACACAAGCACCCCAAAGTTTAGGGCTGCTCTGTTGACAAGGACCTCCACTTCCTTCCACCTTAAATATCCCAGAAAAGCGAAAAATGGATAAAAAAGTTGTGGTCCTTATGTACAATGGAATATCACTCAGCCATGAAATCAATGTCATAAGGCTAGTAGCAGCATGATGAGTGGATTTAGGTAAGACGATTCTAAGTGAAATAAGTCACACAGAAAAGGACACTTCTCATAAGGTGTCACTTATAGAGGGAATGTAAAAACCGTTACACTTGAACTGAATTACAAAACAGAACAGAGTCACACATGCAGAAAACACACTATGGCTGCTTAACGGGAAAGGTGAGGTGGGGTGATACATAAAACAAGAGTTTCAAATTAGCTCAGATACCGTTCCATAAACCCAATATGGAATAGACAAGACCTACTCCTTGCTCAGAGAACTGGACTCAACACGCCCGATTCACCGCACAAGAATATATCTGACCAGTAATAATCTTAAAACCTATGTATTGATATCTCTCTGTTAGTGTGTCAAGTGGGTGTAAAGCGGCCTAAACACAGCCGTGAAAAGCAGCTAAACCCCATTATAAAAATAAATTACTTTTAAAAACCCATGAAACAAAGACAGGGAAAGAGAGAGAAATTCTTACACAATTCGTTCAGGGGCTGTGATGCAACCTGGATTGACCATATCTAGACCCACAGCTGGATGAGACATAAGGGTGGACACTCTTGGGGCTGAGAGGTTTGGTGAGGTTGGGTGAGCAAACGCAGACCCTTTAAAGTAATACTGCGTGCTACCCATCGCATGGGTCCCAAATCTCCAGGTTCAAGGGCATCTTCCTACATCGAAAACATGCATGAGAAACCCAGAAGATGGTACACCGTGTGATGGGGAAAGGTTTCTAAAACGCACCTCATTTCTCATCTCCTTGTGCTCGGGTTCACCATTCCAGCCACTTTACTAGCAATCTCCCTACTTGGAGCATCAGCACCTTTAACCTCCTGTTCCGTACAGGTTGCAATTTGTCCTGAGGATGAACGGGAAGACGGGGAACCAATGAGAGACTAGCTCTTGGTGTTGGGACAGGCACAGGTCACTCTATTTTCCCATCAGGAAGAAGAATTAACCACAGGCTCAGCCTGCCCCCCGGAACCAGAACAGGGCCTGAAGCCATCCGGCGCTTTTGCGGCCGGCTCCCAAAAAAGCGACTTGTAAAATGGAGCTTCAGGGCACTGCAATTCACAAACCTGCAGAGTTATAAATGATAACTCTCGTCCACAAATATATTGAGGGAAGGCAAAGAAGAGGATTTGAAATCAAGGCAGAATTGCAGGAAACAGATTTCAGGAGGTAGATTCGAATCGCCTTTAAAGCACATGAAAAGCGGCAAAACGTTGACAATGATGCCCTTGGCCAAAAAGGGCGTATGCGTTTTTTCCTGAATATATTCAGGAAAAAACGCATACGCCCTTTTTGGCCAACCAAGCAACCTGGAAAGGCAAATCAGCGCTACAAAGAAGTCTCGCTTCCCATCGGTCAAAAGGGCCATGCTGAAAAAAGTGTCAAAACCAGAAATGCAGGACAGGCCATGGAGAAATGGGAGCCTTGCTACACTGATGGGCGGGATGTAAATTGCCAACAGCCACTCTGGAGAAGTGTACGGTGTGTCCTGAAACATCTAAAAAACACAGCTTAGAGAGCATAGGGCACTTCCACGCATGGGGGGATAAAGTGGGAAAATTGAAAATCAGCAAGACACAAGCACCCCAAAGTTTAGGGCTGCTCTGTTGACAAGGACCTCCACTTCATTGCACCTTAAATATCCCAGGAAAGCGAAAAATGGATCAAAAAGTTGTGGTCCTTATGTACAATGGAATAAAACTCAGCCATGAAATCAATGTCATAAGGCTAGTAGCAGCATGATGAGTGGATTTAGGTAAGACGATTCTAAGTGAAATAAGTCACACAGAAAAGGACACTTCTCATAAGGTGTCACTTATAGAGGGAATGTAAAAACCGTTACACTTGAACTGAATTACAAAACAGAACAGAGTCACACATGCAGAAAACACACTATGGCTGCTTAACGGGAAAGGTGAGGTGGGGTGATACATAAAACAAGAGTTTCAAATTAGCTCAGATACCGTTCCATAAACCCAATATGAAATAGACAAGACCTACTCCTTGCTCAGAGAACTGGACTCAACACGCCCGATTCACCGCACAAGAATATATCTGACTAGTAATAATCTTAAAACCTATGTATTGATATCTCTCTGTTAGTGTGTCAAGTGGGTGTAAAGCGACATAAACATAGCCGTGAAAAGCTGCTAAACCCCATTATAAAAATAAATTACTTTTAAAAAACCATGAAAAAAAGACAGGGAAAGAGAGAGAAATTCTTACACAATTCGTTCAGGGGCAGTGATGCAACCTGGATTGACCATATCTAGACCCACAGCTGGATGAGACATAAGGGTGGACACTCTTGGGTCTGAGAGGTTTGGTGAGGTTGGGTGAGCAAACGCAGACCCTTTAAAGTAATACTGCGTGCTACCCGTCGCATGGGTCACAAATCTCCATGTTCAAGGGCATCTTCCTACATCGAAAACATGCATGAGAAACCCAGAAGATGGTACACCGTGTGATGGGGAAAGGTTTCTAAAATGCACCTCATTTCTCATCTCCTTGTGCTCGGGTTCGCCATTCCAGCCACTTTACTAGCAATCTCCCTGCTTGGAGCATCAGCACCTTTAACCTCCTGTTCCGTACAGGTTGCAATTTGTCCTGAGGATGAACGGGAAGACGGGAAACCAATGAGAGACTAGCTCTTGGTGTTGGGACAGGCACAGGTCACTCTATTTTCCCATCAGGAAGAAGAATTAACCACAGGCTCAGCCTGCCCCCCGGAACCAGAACAGGGCCTGAAGCCATCCTGCGCTTTTGCGGCCAGCTCCCAAAAAAGCGACTTGTAAAATGGAGCTTCAGGGCACTGCAATTCACAAACCTGCAGAGTTATAAATGATAACTCTCGTCCACAAATATATTGAGGGAAGGCAAAGAAGAGGATTTGAAATCAAGGCAGAATTGCAGGAAACAGATTTCAGGAGGTAGATTCGAATCGCCTTTAAAGCACATGAAAAGCGGCAAAACGTTGACAATGATGCCCTTGGCCAAAAAGGGCGTATGCGTTTTTTCCTGAATATATTCAGGAAAAAACGCATACGCCCTTTTTGGCCAACCAAGCAACCTGGAAAGGCAAATCAGCGCGACAAAGAAGTCTCGCTTCCCATCGGTCAAAAGGGCCATGCTGAAAAAAGTGTCAAAACCAGAAATGCAGGGCAGGCCATGGAGAAATGGGAGCCTTGCTACACTGATGGGCGGGATGTGAATTGCCAACAGTCACTCTGGAGAAGTGTACGGTGTGTCCTGAAACATCTAAAAAACACAGCTTAGAGAGCCTAGGGCACTTCCACGCATGGGGGGATAAAGCGGGAAAATTGAAAATCAGCAAGACACAAGCACCCCAAAGTTTAGGGCTGCTCTGTTGACAAGGACCTCCACTTCCTTCCACCTTAAATATCCCAGGAAAGCGAAAAATGGATAAAAAAGTTGTGGTTCTTATGTACAATGGAATATCACTCAGCCATGAAATCTATGTCATAAGGCTAGTAGCAGCATGATGAGTGGATTTAGGTAAGACGATTCTAAGTGAAATAAGTCACACAGAAAAGGACACTTCTCATAAGGTGTCACTTATAGAGCGAATGTAAAAACCGTTACACTTGAACTGAATTACAAAACAGAACAGAGTCACACATGCAGAAAACACACTATGGCTGCTTAACGGGAAAGGTGAGGTGGGGTGATACATAAAACAAGAGTTTCAAATTAGCTCAGATACCGTTCCATAAACCCAATATGGAATAGACAAGACCTACTCCTTGCTCAGAGAACTGGACTCAACACGCCCGATTCACCGCACAAGAATATATCTGACCAGTAATAATCTTAAAACCTATGTATTGATAGCTCTCTGTTAGTGTGTCAAGTGGGTGTAAAGCGGCCTAAACACAGCCGTGAAAAGCAGCTAAACCCCATTATAAAAAGAAATTACTTTTAAAAACCCATGAAACAAAGACAGGGAAAGAGAGAGAAATTCTTACACAATTCGTTCAGGGGCTGTGATGCAACCTGGATTGACCATATCTAGACCCACAGCTGGATGAGACATAAGGGTGGACACTCTTGGGGCTGAGAGGTTTGGTGAGGTTGGGTGAGCAAACGCAGACCCTTTAAAGTAATACTGCGTGCTACCCATCGCATGGGTCCCAAATCTCCAGGTTCAAGGGCATCTTCCTACATCGAAAACATGCATGAGAAACCCAGAAGATGGTACACCGTGTGATGGGGAAAGGTTTCTAAAACGCACCTCATTTCTCATCTCCTTGTGCTCGGGTTCGCCATTCCAGTCACTTTACTAGCAATCTCCCTACTTGGAGCATCAGCACCTTTAACCTCCTGTTCCGTACAGGTTGCAATTTGTCCTGAGGATGAACGGGAAGACGGGGAACCAATGAGAGACTAGCCCTTGGTGTTGGGACAGGCACAGGTCACTCTATTTTCCCATCAGGAAGAAGAATTAACCACAGGCTCAGCCTGCCCCCCGGAACCAGAACAGGGCCTGAAGCCATCCTGCGCTTTTGCGGCCGGCTCCCAAAAAAGCGACTTGTAAAATGGAGCTTCAGGGCACTGCAATTCACAAACCTGCAGAGTTATAAATGATAACTCTCGTCCACAAATATATTGAGGGAAGGCAAAGAAGAGGATTTGAAATCAAGGCAGAATTGCAGGAAACAGATTTCAGGAGGTAGATTCGAATCGCCTTTAAAGCACATGAAAAGCGGCAAAACGTTGACAATGATGCCCTTGGCCAAAAAGGGCGTATGCGTTTTTTCCTGAATATATTCAGGAAAAAACGCATACGCCCTTTTTGGCCAACCAAGCAACCTGGAAAGGCAAATCAGCGCGACAAAGAAGTCTCGCTTCCCATCGGTCAAAAGGGCCATGCTGAAAAAAGTGTCAAAACCAGAAATGCAGGACAGGCCATGGAGAAATGGGAGCCTTGCTACACTGATGGGCGGGATGTAAATTGCCAACAGCCACTCTGGAGAAGTGTACGGTGTGTCCTGAAACATCTAAAAAACACAGCTTAGAGAGCATAGGGCACTTCCACGCATGGGGGGATAAAGCGGGAAAATTGAAAATCAGCAAGACACAAGCACCCCAAAGTTTAGGGCTGCTCTGTTGACAAGGACCTCCACTTCCTTCCACCTTAAATATCTCAGAAAAGCGAAAAATGGATAAAAAAGTTGTGGTCCTTATGTACAATGGAATATCACTCAGCCATGAAATCAATGTCATAAGGCTAGTAGCAGCATGATGAGTGGATTTAGGTAAGACGATTCTAAGTGAAATAAGTCACACAGAAAAGGACACTTCTCATAAGGTGTCACTTATAGAGGGAATGTAAAAACCGTTACACTTGAACTGAATTACAAAACAGAACAGAGTCACACATGCAGAAAACACACTATGGCTGCTTAACGGGAAAGGTGAGGTGGGGTGATACATAAAACAAGAGTTTCAAATTAGCTCAGATACCGTTCCATAAACCCAATATGGAATAGACAAGACCTACTCCTTGCTCAGAGAACTGGACTCAACACGCCCGATTCACCGCACAAGAATATATCTGACCAGTAATAATCTTAAAACCTATGTATTGATATCTCTCTGTTAGTGTGTCAAGTGGGTGTAAAGCGGCCTAAACACAGCCGTGAAAAGCAGCTAAACCCCATTATAAAAATAAATTACTTTTAAAAACCCATGAAACAAAGACAGGGAAAGAGAGAGAAATTCTTACACAATTCGTTCAGGGGCTGTGATGCAACCTGGATTGACCATATCTAGACCCACAGCTGGATGAGACATAAGGGTGGACACTCTTGGGGCTGAGAGGTTTGGTGAGGTTGGGTGAGCAAACGCAGACCCTTTAAAGTAATACTGCGTGCTACCCATCGCATGGGTCCCAAATCTCCAGGTTCAAGGGCATCTTCCTACATCGAAAACATGCATGAGAAACCCAGAAGATGGTACACCGTGTGATGGGGAAAGGTTTCTAAAACGCACCTCATTTCTCATCTCCTTGTGCTCGGGTTCGCCATTCCAGCCACTTTACTAGCAATCTCCCTACTTGGAGCATCAGCACCTTTAACCTCCTGTTCCGTACAGGTTGCAATTTGTCCTGAGGATGAACGGGAAGACGGGGAACCAATGAGAGACTAGCTCTTGGTGTTGGGACAGGCACAGGTCACTCTATTTTCCCATCAGGAAGAAGAATTAACCACAGGCTCAGCCTGCCCCCCGGAACCAGAACAGGGCCTGAAGCCATCCGGCGCTTTTGCGGCCGGCTCCCAAAAAAGCGACTTGTAAAATGGAGCTTCAGGGCACTGCAATTCACAAACCTGCAGAGTTATAAATGATAACTCTCGTCCACAAATATATTGAGGGAAGGCAAAGAAGAGGATTTGAAATCAAGGCAGAATTGCAGGAAACAGATTTCAGGAGGTAGATTCGAATCGCCTTTAAAGCACATGAAAAGCGGCAAAACGTTGACAATGATGCCCTTGGCCAAAAAGGGCGTATGCGTTTTTTCCTGAATATATTCAGGAAAAAACGCATACGCCCTTTTTGGCCAACCAAGCAACCTGGAAAGGCAAATCAGCGCGACAAAGAAGTCTCGCTTCCCATCGGTCAAAAGGGCCATGCTGAAAAAAGTGTCAAAACCAGAAATGCAGGACAGGCCATGGAGAAATGGGAGCCTTGCTACACTGATGGGCGGGATGTAAATTGCCAACAGCCACTCTGGAGAAGTGTACGGTGTGTCCTGAAACATCTAAAAAACACAGCTTAGAGAGCATAGGGCACTTCCACGCATGGGGGGATAAAGCGGGAAAATTGAAAATCAGCAAGACACAAGCACCCCAAAGTTTAGGGCTGCTCTGTTGACAAGGACCTCCACTTCCTTCCACCTTAAATATCCCAGGAAAGCGAAAAATGGATAAAAAAGTTGTGGTCCTTATGTACAATGGAATATCACTCAGCCATGAAATCAATGTCATAAGGCTAGTAGCAGCATGATGAGTGGATTTAGGTAAGACGATTCTAAGTGAAATAAGTCACACAGAAAAGGACACTTCTCATAAGGTGTCACTTATAGAGGGAATGTAAAAACCGTTACACTTGAACTGAATTACAAAACAGAACAGAGTCACACATGCAAAAACACACTATGGCTGCTTAACGGGAAAGGTGAGGTGGGGTGATACATAAAACAAGAGTTTCAAATTAGCTCAGATACCGTTCCATAAACCCAATATGGAATAGACAAGACCTACTCCTTGCTCAGAGAACTGGACTCAACACGCCCGATTCACCGCACAAGAATATATCTGACCAGTAATAATCTTAAAACCTATGTATTGATAGCTCTCTGTTAGTGTGTCAAGTGGGTGTAAAGCGGCCTAAACACAGCCGTGAAAAGCAGCTAAACACCATTATAAAAAGAAATTACTTTTAAAAACCCATGAAACAAAGACAGGGAAAGAGAGAGAAATTCTTACACAATTCGTTCAGGGGCTGTGATGCAACCTGGATTGACCATATCTAGACCCACAGCTGGATGAGACATAAGGGTGGACACTCTTGGGGCTGAGAGGTTTGGTGAGGTTGGGTGAGCAAACGCAGACCCTTTAAAGTAATACTGCGTGCTACCCATCGCATGGGTCCCAAATCTCCAGGTTCAAGGGCATCTTCCTACATCGAAAACATGCATGAGAAACCCAGAAGATGGTACACCGTGTGATGGGGAAAGGTTTCTAAAACGCACCTCATTTCTCATCTCCTTGTGCTCGGGTTCGCCATTCCAGCCACTTTACTAGCAATCTCCCTACTTGGAGCATCAGCACCTTTAACCTCCTGTTCCGTACAGGTTGCAATTTGTCCTGAGGATGAACGGGAAGACGGGGAACCAATGAGAGACTAGCTCTTGGTGTTGGGACAGGCACAGGTCACTCTATTTTCCCATCAGGAAGAAGAATTAACCACAGGCTCAGCCTGCCCCCCGGAACCAGAACAGGGCCTGAAGCCATCCGGCGCTTTTGCGGCCGGCTCCCAAAAAAGCGACTTGTAAAATGGAGCTTCAGGGCACTGCAATTCACAAACCTGCAGAGTTATAAATGATAACTCTCGTCCACAAATATATTGAGGGAAGGCAAAGAAGAGGATTTGAAATCAAGGCAGAATTGCAGGAAACAGATTTCAGGAGGTAGATTCGAATCGCCTTTAAAGCACATGAAAAGCGGCAAAACGTTGACAATGATGCCCTTGGCCAAAAAGGGCGTATGCGTTTTTTCCTGAATATATTCAGGAAAAAACGCATACGCCCTTTTTGGCCAACCAAGCAACCTGGAAAGGCAAATCAGCGCGACAAAGAAGTCTCGCTTCCCATCGGTCAAAAGGGCCATGCTGAAAAAAGTGTCAAAACCAGAAATGCAGGACAGGCCATGGAGAAATGGGAGCCTTGCTACACTGATGGGCGGGATGTAAATTGCCAACAGCCACTCTGGAGAAGTGTACGGTGTGTCCTGAAACATCTAAAAAACACAGCTTAGAGAGCATAGGGCACTTCCACGCATGGGGGGATAAAGCGGGAAAATTGAAAATCAGCAAGACACAAGCACCCCAAAGTTTAGGGCTGCTCTGTTGACAAGGACCTCCACTTCCTTCCACCTTAAATATCCCAGGAAAGCGAAAAATGGATAAAAAAGTTGTGGTCCTTATGTACAATGGAATATCACTCAGCCATGAAATCAATGTCATAAGGCTAGTAGCAGCATGATGAGTGGATTTAGGTAAGACGATTCTAAGTGAAATAAGTCACACAGAAAAGGACACTTCTCATAAGGTGTCACTTATAGAGGGAATGTAAAAACCGTTACACTTGAACTGAATTACAAAACAGAACAGAGTCACACATGCAAAAACACACTATGGCTGCTTAACGGGAAAGGTGAGGTGGGGTGATACATAAAACAAGAGTTTCAAATTAGCTCAGATACCGTTCCATAAACCCAATATGGAATAGACAAGACCTACTCCTTGCTCAGAGAACTGGACTCAACACGCCCGATTCACCGCACAAGAATATATCTGACTAGTAATAATCTTAAAACCTATGTATTGATATCTCTCTGTTAGTGTGTCAAGTGAGTGTAAAGCGGCCTAAACACAGCCGTGAAAAGCAGCTAAACCCCATTATAAAAAGAAATTACTTTTAAAAACCCATGAAACAAAGACAGGGAAAGAGAGAGAAATTCTTACACAATTCGTTCAGGGGCTGTGATGCAACCTGGATTGACCATATCTAGACCCACAGCTGGATGAGACATAAGGGTGGACACTCTTGGGGCTGAGAGGTTTGGTGAGGTTGGGTGAGCAAACGCAGACCCTTTAAAGTAATACTGCGTGCTACCCATCGCATGGGTCCCAAATCTCCAGGTTCAAGGGCATCTTCCTACATCGAAAACATGCATGAGAAACCCAGAAGATGGTACACCGTGTGATGGGGAAAGGTTTCTAAAACGCACCTCATTTCTCATCTCCTTGTGCTCGGGTTCGCCATTCCAGCCACTTTAGTAGCAATCTCCCTACTTGGAGCATCAGCACCTTTAACCTCCTGTTCCGTACAGGTTGCAATTTGTCCTGAGGATGAACGGGAAGACGGGGAACCAATGAGAGACTAGCTCTTGGTGTTGGGACAGGCACAGGTCACTCTATTTTCCCATCAGGAAGAAGAATTAACCACAGGCTCAGCCTGCCCCCCGGAACCAGAACAGGGCCTGAAGCCATCCTGCGCTTTTGCGGCCGGCTCCCAAAAAAGCGACTTGTAAAATGGAGCTTCAGGGCACTGCAATTCACAAACCTGCAGAGTTATAAATGATAACTCTCGTCCACAAATATATTGAGGGAAGGCAAAGAAGAGGATTTGAAATCAAGGCAGAATTGCAGGAAACAGATTTCAGGAGGTAGATTCGAATCGCCTTTAAAGCACATGAAAAGCGGCAAAACGTTGACAATGATGCCCTTGGCCAAAAAGGGCGTATGCGTTTTTTCCTGAATATATTCAGGAAAAAACGCATACGCCCTTTTTGGCCAACCAAGCAACCTGGAAAGGCAAATCAGCGCGACAAAGAAGTCTCGCTTCCCATCGGTCAAAAGGGCCATGCTGAAAAAAGTGTCAAAACCAGAAATGCAGGACAGGCCATGGAGAAATGGGAGCCTTGCTACACTGATGGGCGGGATGTAAATTGCCAACAGCCACTCTGGAGAAGTGTACGGTGTGTCCTGAAACATCTAAAAAACACAGCTTAGAGAGCATAGGGCACTTCCACGCATGGGGGGATAAAGCGGGAAAATTGAAAATCAGCAAGACACAAGCACCCCAAAGTTTAGGGCTGCTCTGTTGACAAGGACCTCCACTTCCTTCCACCTTAAATATCCCAGGAAAGCGAAAAATGGATAAAAAAGTTGTGGTCCTTATGTACAATGGAATATCACTCAGCCATGAAATCAATGTCATAAGGCTAGTAGCAGCATGATGAGTGGATTTAGGTAAGACGATTCTAAGTGAAATAAGTCACACAGAAAAGGACACTTCTCATAAGGTGTCACTTATAGAGCGAATGTAAAAACCGTTACACTTGAACTGAATTACAAAACAGAACAGAGTCACACATGCAGAAAACACACTATGGCTGCTTAACGGGAAAGGTGAGGTGGGGTGATACATAAAACAAGAGTTTCAAATTAGCTCAGATACCGTTCCATAAACCCAATATGGAATAGACAAGACCTACTCCTTGCTCAGAGAACTGGACTCAACACGCCCGATTCACCGCACAAGAATATATCTGACCAGTAATAATCTTAAAACCTATGTATTGATAGCTCTCTGTTAGTGTGTCAAGTGGGTGTAAAGCGGCCTAAACACAGCCGTGAAAAGCAGCTAAACCCCATTATAAAAAGAAATTACTTTTAAAAACCCATGAAACAAAGACAGGGAAAGAGAGAGAAATTCTTACACAATTCGTTCAGGGGCTGTGATGCAACCTGGATTGACCATATCTAGACCCACAGCTGGATGAGACATAAGGGTGGACACTCTTGGGGCTGAGAGGTTTGGTGAGGTTGGGTGAGCAAACGCAGACCCTTTAAAGTAATACTGCGTGCTACCCATCGCATGGGTCCCAAATCTCCAGGTTCAAGGGCATCTTCCTACATCGAAAACATGCATGAGAAACCCAGAAGATGGTACACCGTGTGATGGGGAAAGGTTTCTAAAACGCACCTCATTTCTCATCTCCTTGTGCTCGGGTTCGCCATTCCAGCCACTTTAGTAGCAATCTCCCTACTTGGAGCATCAGCACCTTTAACCTCCTGTTCCGTACAGGTTGCAATTTGTCCTGAGGATGAACGGGAAGACGGGGAACCAATGAGAGACTAGCTCTTGGTGTTGGGACAGGCACAGGTCACTCTATTTTCCCATCAGGAAGAAGAATTAACCACAGGCTCAGCCTGCCCCCCGGAACCAGAACAGGGCCTGAAGCCATCCTGCGCTTTTGCGGCCGGCTCCCAAAAAAGCGACTTGTAAAATGGAGCTTCAGGGCACTGCAATTCACAAACCTGCAGAGTTATAAATGATAACTCTCGTCCACAAATATATTGAGGGAAGGCAAAGAAGAGGATTTGAAATCAAGGCAGAATTGCAGGAAACAGATTTCAGGAGGTAGATTCGAATCGCCTTTAAAGCACATGAAAAGCGGCAAAACGTTGACAATGATGCCCTTGGCCAAAAAGGGCGTATGCGTTTTTTCCTGAATATATTCAGGAAAAAACGCATACGCCCTTTTTGGCCAACCAAGCAACCTGGAAAGGCAAATCAGCGCGACAAAGAAGTCTCGCTTCCCATCGGTCAAAAGGGCCATGCTGAAAAAAGTGTCAAAACCAGAAATGCAGGACAGGCCATGGAGAAATGGGAGCCTTGCTACACTGATGGGCGGGATGTAAATTGCCAACAGCCACTCTGGAGAAGTGTACGGTGTGTCCTGAAACATCTAAAAAACACAGCTTAGAGAGCATAGGGCACTTCCACGCATGGGGGGATAAAGCGGGAAAATTGAAAATCAGCAAGACACAAGCACCCCAAAGTTTAGGGCTGCTCTGTTGACAAGGACCTCCACTTCCTTCCACCTTAAATATCCCAGGAAAGCGAAAAATGGATAAAAAAGTTGTGGTCCTTATGTACAATGGAATATCACTCAGCCATGAAATCAATGTCATAAGGCTAGTAGCAGCATGATGAGTGGATTTAGGTAAGACGATTCTAAGTGAAATAAGTCACACAGAAAAGGACACTTCTCATAAGGTGTCACTTATAGAGGGAATGTAAAAACCGTTACACTTGAACTGAATTACAAAACAGAACAGAGTCACACATGCAGAAAACACACTATGGCTGCTTAACGGGAAAGGTGAGGTGGGGTGATACATAAAACAAGAGTTTCAAATTAGCTCAGATACCGTTCCATAAACCCAATATGGAATAGACAAGACCTACTCCTTGCTCAGAGAACTGGACTCAACACGCCCGATTCACCGCACAAGAATATATCTGACCAGTAATAATCTTAAAACCTATGTATTGATATCTCTCTGTTAGTGTGTCAAGTGGGTGTAAAGCGGCCTAAACACAGCCGTGAAAAGCAGCTAAACCCCATTATAAAAAGAAATTACTTTTAAAAACCCATGAAACAAAGACAGGGAAAGAGAGAGAAATTCTTACACAATTCGTTCAGGGGCTGTGATGCAACCTGGATTGACCATATCTAGACCCACAGCTGGATGAGACATAAGGGTGGACACTCTTGGGGCTGAGAGGTTTGGTGAGGTTGGGTGAGCAAACGCAGACCCTTTAAAGTAATACTGCGTGCTACCCATCGCATGGGTCCCAAATCTCCAGGTTCAAGGGCATCTTCCTACATCGAAAACATGCATGAGAAACCCAGAAGATGGTACACCGTGTGATGGGGAAAGGTTTCTAAAACGCACCTCATTTCTCATCTCCTTGTGCTCGGGTTCGCCATTCCAGCCACTTTACTAGCAATCTCCCTACTTGGAGCATCAGCACCTTTAACCTCCTGTTCCGTACAGGTTGCAATTTGTCCTGAGGATGAACGGGAAGACGGGGAACCAATGAGAGACTAGCTCTTGGTGTTGGGACAGGCACAGGTCACTCTATTTTCCCATCAGGAAGAAGAATTAACCACAGGCTCAGCCTGCCCCCCGGAACCAGAACAGGGCCTGAAGCCATCCGGCGCTTTTGCGGCCGGCTCCCAAAAAAGCGACTTGTAAAATGGAGCTTCAGGGCACTGCAATTCACAAACCTGCAGAGTTATAAATGATAACTCTCGTCCACAAATATATTGAGGGAAGGCAAAGAAGAGGATTTGAAATCAAGGCAGAATTGCAGGAAACAGATTTCAGGAGGTAGATTCGAATCGCCTTTAAAGCACATGAAAAGCGGCAAAACGTTGACAATGATGCCCTTGGCCAAAAAGGGCGTATGCGTTTTTTCCTGAATATATTCAGGAAAAAACGCATACGCCCTTTTTGGCCAACCAAGCAACCTGGAAAGGCAAATCAGCGCGACAAAGAAGTCTCGCTTCCCATCGGTCAAAAGGGCCATGCTGAAAAAAGTGTCAAAACCAGAAATGCAGGACAGGCCATGGAGAAATGGGAGCCTTGCTACACTGATGGGCGGGATGTAAATTGCCAACAGCCACTCTGGAGAAGTGTACGGTGTGTCCTGAAACATCTAAAAAACACAGCTTAGAGAGCATAGGGCACTTCCACGCATGGGGGGATAAAGCGGGAAAATTGAAAATCAGCAAGACACAAGCACCCCAAAGTTTAGGGCTGCTCTGTTGACAAGGACCTCCACTTCCTTCCACCTTAAATATCCCAGGAAAGCGAAAAATGGATAAAAAAGTTGTGGTCCTTATGTACAATGGAATATCACTCAGCCATGAAATCAATGTCATAAGGCTAGTAGCAGCATGATGAGTGGATTTAGGTAAGACGATTCTAAGTGAAATAAGTCACACAGAAAAGGACACTTCTCATAAGGTGTCACTTATAGAGGGAATGTAAAAACCGTTACACTTGAACTGAATTACAAAATAGAACAGAGTCACACATGCAAAAACACACTATGGCTGCTTAACGGGAAAGGTGAGGTGGGGTGATACATAAAACAAGAGTTTCAAATTAGCTCAGATACCGTTCCATAAACCCAATATGGAATAGACAAGACCTACTCCTTGCTCAGAGAACTGGACTCAACACGCCCGATTCACCGCACAAGAATATATCTGACTAGTAATAATCTTAAAACCTATGTATTGATATCTCTCTGTTAGTGTGTCAAGTGAGTGTAAAGCGGCCTAAACACAGCCGTGAAAAGCAGCTAAACCCCATTATAAAAAGAAATTACTTTTAAAAACCCATGAAACAAAGACAGGGAAAGAGAGAGAAATTCTTACACAATTCGTTCAGGGGCTGTGATGCAACCTGGATTGACCATATCTAGACCCACAGCTGGATGAGACATAAGGGTGGACACTCTTGGGGCTGAGAGGTTCGGTGAGGTTGGGTGAGCAAACGCAGACCCTTTAAAGTAATACTGCGTGCTACCCATCGCATGGGTCCCAAATCTCCAGGTTCAAGGGCATCTTCCTACATCGAAAACATGCATGAGAAACCCAGAAGATGGTACACCGTGTGATGGGGAAAGGTTTCTAAAACGCACCTCATTTCTCATCTCCTTGTGCTCGGGTTCGCCATTCCAGCCACTTTACTAGCAATCTCCCTACTTGGAGCATCAGCACCTTTAACCTCCTGTTCCGTACAGGTTGCAATTTGTCCTGAGGATGAACGGGAAGACGGGGAACCAATGAGAGACTAGCTCTTGGTGTTGGGACAGGCACAGGTCACTCTATTTTCCCATCAGGAAGAAGAATTAACCACAGGCTCAGCCTGCCCCCCGGAACCAGAACAGGGCCTGAAGCCATCCTGCGCTTTTGCGGCCGGCTCCCAAAAAAGCGACTTGTAAAATGGAGCTTCAGGGCACTGCAATTCACAAACCTGCAGAGTTATAAATGATAACTCTCGTCCACAAATATATTGAGGGAAGGCAAAGAAGAGGATTTGAAATCAAGGCAGAATTGCAGGAAACAGATTTCAGGAGGTAGATTCGAATCGCCTTTAAAGCACATGAAAAGCGGCAAAACGTTGACAATGATGCCCTTGGCCAAAAAGGGCGTATGCGTTTTTTCCTGAATATATTCAGGAAAAAACGCATACGCCCTTTTTGGCCAACCAAGCAACCTGGAAAGGCAAATCAGCGCGACAAAGAAGTCTCGCTTCCCATCGGTCAAAAGGGCCATGCTGAAAAAAGTGTCAAAACCAGAAATGCAGGACAGGCCATGGAGAAATGGGAGCCTTGCTACACTGATGGGCGGGATGTAAATTGCCAACAGCCACTCTGGAGAAGTGTACGGTGTGTCCTGAAACATCTAAAAAACACAGCTTAGAGAGCATAGGGCACTTCCACGCATGGGGGGATAAAGCGGGAAAATTGAAAATCAGCAAGACACAAGCACCCCAAAGTTTAGGGCTGCTCTGTTGACAAGGACCTCCACTTCCTTCCACCTTAAATATCCCAGGAAAGCGAAAAATGGATAAAAAAGTTGTGGTCCTTATGTACAATGGAATATCACTCAGCCATGAAATCAATGTCATAAGGCTAGTAGCAGCATGATGAGTGGATTTAGGTAAGACGATTCTAAGTGAAATAAGTCACACAGAAAAGGACACTTCTCATAAGGTGTCACTTATAGAGCGAATGTAAAAACCGTTACACTTGAACTGAATTACAAAACAGAACAGAGTCACACATGCAGAAAACACACTATGGCTGCTTAACGGGAAAGGTGAGGTGGGGTGATACATAAAACAAGAGTTTCAAATTAGCTCAGATACCGTTCCATAAACCCAATATGGAATAGACAAGACCTACTCCTTGCTCAGAGAACTGGACTCAACACGCCCGATTCACCGCACAAGAATATATCTGACCAGTAATAATCTTAAAACCTATGTATTGATAGCTCTCTGTTAGTGTGTCAAGTGGGTGTAAAGCGGCCTAAACACAGCCGTGAAAAGCAGCTAAACCCCATTATAAAAAGAAATTACTTTTAAAAACCCATGAAACAAAGACAGGGAAAGAGAGAGAAATTCTTACACAATTCGTTCAGGGGCTGTGATGCAACCTGGATTGACCATATCTAGACCCACAGCTGGATGAGACATAAGGGTGGACACTCTTGGGGCTGAGAGGTTTGGTGAGGTTGGGTGAGCAAACGCAGACCCTTTAAAGTAATACTGCGTGCTACCCATCGCATGGGTCCCAAATCTCCAGGTTCAAGGGCATCTTCCTACATCGAAAACATGCATGAGAAACCCAGAAGATGGTACACCGTGTGATGGGGAAAGGTTTCTAAAACGCACCTCATTTCTCATCTCCTTGTGCTCGGGTTCGCCATTCCAGCCACTTTACTAGCAATCTCCCTACTTGGAGCATCAGCACCTTTAACCTCCTGTTCCGTACAGGTTGCAATTTGTCCTGAGGATGAACGGGAAGACGGGGAACCAATGAGAGACTAGCTCTTGGTGTTGGGACAGGCACAGGTCACTCTATTTTCCCATTAGGAAGAAGAATTAACCACAGGCTCAGCCTGCCCCCCGGAACCAGAACAGGGCCTGAAGCCATCCTGCGCTTTTGCGGCCGGCTCCCAAAAAAGCGACTTGTAAAATGGAGCTTCAGGGCACTGCAATTCACAAACCTGCAGAGTTATAAATGATAACTCTCGTCCACAAATATATTGAGGGAAGGCAAAGAAGAGGATTTGAAATCAAGGCAGAATTGCAGGAAACAGATTTCAGGAGGTAGATTCGAATCGCCTTTAAAGCACATGAAAAGCGGCAAAACGTTGACAATGATGCCCTTGGCCAAAAAGGGCGTATGCGTTTTTTCCTGAATATATTCAGGAAAAAACGCATACGCCCTTTTTGGCCAACCAAGCAACCTGGAAAGGCAAATCAGCGCGACAAAGAAGTCTCGCTTCCCATCGGTCAAAAGGGCCATGCTGAAAAAAGTGTCAAAACCAGAAATGCAGGACAGGCCATGGAGAAATGGGAGCCTTGCTACACTGATGGGCGGGATGTAAATTGCCAACAGCCACTCTGGAGAAGTGTACGGTGTGTCCTGAAACATCTAAAAAACACAGCTTAGAGAGCATAGGGCACTTCCACGCATGGGGGGATAAAGCGGGAAAATTGAAAATCAGCAAGACACAAGCACCCCAAAGTTTAGGGCTGCTCTGTTGACAAGGACCTCCACTTCCTTCCACCTTAAATATCCCAGAAAAGCGAAAAATGGATAAAAAAGTTGTGGTCCTTATGTACAATGGAATATCACTCAGCCATGAAATCAATGTCATAAGGCTAGTAGCAGCATGATGAGTGGATTTAGGTAAGACGATTCTAAGTGAAATAAGTCACACAGAAAAGGACACTTCTCATAAGGTGTCACTTATAGAGGGAATGTAAAAACCGTTACACTTGAACTGAATTACAAAACAGAACAGAGTCACACATGCAGAGAACACACTATGGCTGCTTAACGGGAAAGGTGAGGTGGGGTGATACATAAAACAAGAGTTTCAAATTAGCTCAGATACCGTTCCATAAACCCAATATGGAATAGACAAGACCTACTCCTTGCTCAGAGAACTGGACTCAACACGCCCGATTCACCGCACAAGAATATATCTGACCAGTAATAATCTTAAAACCTATGTATTGATATCTCTCTGTTAGTGTGTCAAGTGGGTGTAAAGCGGCCTAAACACAGCCGTGAAAAGCAGCTAAACCCCATTATAAAAATAAATTACTTTTAAAAACCCATGAAACAAAGACAGGGAAAGAGAGAGAAATTCTTACACAATTCGTTCAGGGGCTGTGATGCAACCTGGATTGACCATATCTAGACCCACAGCTGGATGAGACATAAGGGTGGACACTCTTGGGGCTGAGAGGTTTGGTGAGGTTGGGTGAGCAAACGCAGACCCTTTAAAGTAATACTGCGTGCTACCCATCGCATGGGTCCCAAATCTCCAGGTTCAAGGGCATCTTCCTACATCGAAAACATGCATGAGAAACCCAGAAGATGGTACACCGTGTGATGGGGAAAGGTTTCTAAAACGCACCTCATTTCTCATCTCCTTGTGCTCGGGTTCGCCATTCCAGCCACTTTACTAGCAATCTCCCTACTTGGAGCATCAGCACCTTTAACCTCCTGTTCCGTACAGGTTGCAATTTGTCCTGAGGATGAACGGGAAGACGGGGAACCAATGAGAGACTAGCTCTTGGTGTTGGGACAGGCACAGGTCACTCTATTTTCCCATCAGGAAGAAGAATTAACCACAGGCTCAGCCTGCCCCCCGGAACCAGAACAGGGCCTGAAGCCATCCGGCGCTTTTGCGGCCGGCTCCCAAAAAAGCGACTTGTAAAATGGAGCTTCAGGGCACTGCAATTCACAAACCTGCAGAGTTATAAATGATAACTCTCGTCCACAAATATATTGAGGGAAGGCAAAGAAGAGGATTTGAAATCAAGGCAGAATTGCAGGAAACAGATTTCAGGAGGTAGATTCGAATCGCCTTTAAAGCACATGAAAAGCGGCAAAACGTTGACAATGATGCCCTTGGCCAAAAAGGGCGTATGCGTTTTTTCCTGAATATATTCAGGAAAAAACGCATACGCCCTTTTTGGCCAACCAAGCAACCTGGAAAGGCAAATCAGCGCGACAAAGAAGTCTCGCTTCCCATCGGTCAAAAGGGCCATGCTGAAAAAAGTGTCAAAACCAGAAATGCAGGACAGGCCATGGAGAAATGGGAGCCTTGCTACACTGATGGGCGGGATGTAAATTGCCAACAGCCACTCTGGAGAAGTGTACGGTGTGTCCTGAAACATCTAAAAAACACAGCTTAGAGAGCATAGGGCACTTCCACGCATGGGGGGATAAAGCGGGAAAATTGAAAATCAGCAAGACACAAGCACCCCAAAGTTTAGGGCTGCTCTGTTGACAAGGACCTCCACTTCCTTCCACCTTAAATATCCCAGGAAAGCGAAAAATGGATAAAAAAGTTGTGGTCCTTATGTACAATGGAATATCACTCAGCCATGAAATCAATGTCATAAGGCTAGTAGCAGCATGATGAGTGGATTTAGGTAAGACGATTCTAAGTGAAATAAGTCACACAGAAAAGGACACTTCTCATAAGGTGTCACTTATAGAGGGAATGTAAAAACCGTTACACTTGAACTGAATTACAAAACAGAACAGAGTCACACATGCAAAAACACACTATGGCTGCTTAACGGGAAAGGTGAGGTGGGGTGATACATAAAACAAGAGTTTCAAATTAGCTCAGATACCGTTCCATAAACCCAATATGGAATAGACAAGACCTACTCCTTGCTCAGAGAACTGGACTCAACACGCCCGATTCACCGCACAAGAATATATCTGACTAGTAATAATCTTAAAACCTATGTATTGATATCTCTCTGTTAGTGTGTCAAGTGAGTGTAAAGCGGCCTAAACACAGCCGTGAAAAGCAGCTAAACCCCATTATAAAAAGAAATTACTTTTAAAAACCCATGAAACAAAGACAGGGAAAGAGAGAGAAATTCTTACACAATTCGTTCAGGGGCTGTGATGCAACCTGGATTGACCATATCTAGACCCACAGCTGGATGAGACATAAGGGTGGACACTCTTGGGGCTGAGAGGTTCGGTGAGGTTGGGTGAGCAAACGCAGACCCTTTAAAGTAATACTGCGTGCTACCCATCGCATGGGTCCCAAATCTCCAGGTTCAAGGGCATCTTCCTACATCGAAAACATGCATGAGAAACCCAGAAGATGGTACACCGTGTGATGGGGAAAGGTTTCTAAAACGCACCTCATTTCTCATCTCCTTGTGCTCGGGTTCGCCATTCCAGCCACTTTACTAGCAATCTCCCTACTTGGAGCATCAGCACCTTTAACCTCCTGTTCCGTACAGGTTGCAATTTGTCCTGAGGATGAACGGGAAGACGGGGAACCAATGAGAGACTAGCTCTTGGTGTTGGGACAGGCACAGGCCACTCTATTTTCCCATCAGGAAGAAGAATTAACCACAGGCTCAGCCTGCCCCCCGGAACCAGAACAGGGCCTGAAGCCATCCTGCGCTTTTGCGGCCGGCTCCCAAAAAAGCGACTTGTAAAATGGAGCTTCAGGGCACTGCAATTCACAAACCTGCAGAGTTATAAATGATAACTCTCGTCCACAAATATATTGAGGGAAGGCAAAGAAGAGGATTTGAAATCAAGGCAGAATTGCAGGAAACAGATTTCAGGAGGTAGATTCGAATCGCCTTTAAAGCACATGAAAAGCGGCAAAACGTTGACAATGATGCCCTTGGCCAAAAAGGGCGTATGCGTTTTTTCCTGAATATATTCAGGAAAAAACGCATACGCCCTTTTTGGCCAACCAAGCAACCTGGAAAGGCAAATCAGCGCGACAAAGAAGTCTCGCTTCCCATCGGTCAAAAGGGCCATGCTGAAAAAAGTGTCAAAACCAGAAATGCAGGACAGGCCATGGAGAAATGGGAGCCTTGCTACACTGATGGGCGGGATGTAAATTGCCAACAGCCACTCTGGAGAAGTGTACGGTGTGTCCTGAAACATCTAAAAAACACAGCTTAGAGAGCATAGGGCACTTCCACGCATGGGGGGATAAAGCGGGAAAATTGAAAATCAGCAAGACACAAGCACCCCAAAGTTTAGGGCTGCTCTGTTGACAAGGACCTCCACTTCCTTCCACCTTAAATATCCCAGGAAAGCGAAAAATGGATAAAAAAGTTGTGGTCCTTATGTACAATGGAATATCACTCAGCCATGAAATCAATGTCATAAGGCTAGTAGCAGCATGATGAGTGGATTTAGGTAAGACGATTCTAAGTGAAATAAGTCACACAGAAAAGGACACTTCTCATAAGGTGTCACTTATAGAGCGAATGTAAAAACCGTTACACTTGAACTGAATTACAAAACAGAACAGAGTCACACATGCAGAAAACACACTATGGCTGCTTAACGGGAAAGGTGAGGTGGGGTGATACATAAAACAAGAGTTTCAAATTAGCTCAGATACCGTTCCATAAACCCAATATGGAATAGACAAGACCTACTCCTTGCTCAGAGAACTGGACTCAACACGCCCGATTCACCGCACAAGAATATATCTGACCAGTAATAATCTTAAAACCTATGTATTGATAGCTCTCTGTTAGTGTGTCAAGTGGGTGTAAAGCGGCCTAAACACAGCCGTGAAAAGCAGCTAAACCCCATTATAAAAAGAAATTACTTTTAAAAACCCATGAAACAAAGACAGGGAAAGAGAGAGAAATTCTTACACAATTCGTTCAGGGGCTGTGATGCAACCTGGATTGACCATATCTAGACCCACAGCTGGATGAGACATAAGGGTGGACACTCTTGGGGCTGAGAGGTTTGGTGAGGTTGGGTGAGCAAACGCAGACCCTTTAAAGTAATACTGCGTGCTACCCATCGCATGGGTCCCAAATCTCCAGGTTCAAGGGCATCTTCCTACATCGAAAACATGCATGAGAAACCCAGAAGATGGTACACCGTGTGATGGGGAAAGGTTTCTAAAACGCACCTCATTTCTCATCTCCTTGTGCTCGGGTTCGCCATTCCAGCCACTTTACTAGCAATCTCCCTACTTGGAGCATCAGCACCTTTAACCTCCTGTTCCGTACAGGTTGCAATTTGTCCTGAGGATGAACGGGAAGACGGGGAACCAATGAGAGACTAGCTCTTGGTGTTGGGACAGGCACAGGTCACTCTATTTTCCCATCAGGAAGAAGAATTAACCACAGGCTCAGCCTGCCCCCCGGAACCAGAACAGGGCCTGAAGCCATCCTGCGCTTTTGCGGCCGGCTCCCAAAAAAGCGACTTGTAAAATGGAGCTTCAGGGCACTGCAATTCACAAACCTGCAGAGTTATAAATGATAACTCTCGTCCACAAATATATTGAGGTAAGGCAAAGAAGAGGATTTGAAATCAAGGCAGAATTGCAGGAAACAGATTTCAGGAGGTAGATTCGAATCGCCTTTAAAGCACATGAAAAGCGGCAAAACGTTGACAATGATGCCCTTGGCCAAAAAGGGCGTATGCGTTTTTTCCTGAATATATTCAGGAAAAAACGCATACGCCCTTTTTGGCCAACCAAGCAACCTGGAAAGGCAAATCAGCGCGACAAAGAAGTCTCGCTTCCCATCGGTCAAAAGGGCCATGCTGAAAAAAGTGTCAAAACCAGAAATGCAGGACAGGCCATGGAGAAATGGGAGCCTTGCTACACTGATGGGCGGGATGTAAATTGCCAACAGCCACTCTGGAGAAGTGTACGGTGTGTCCTGAAACATCTAAAAAACACAGCTTAGAGAGCATAGGGCACTTCCACGCATGGGGGGATAAAGCGGGAAAATTGAAAATCAGCAAGACACAAGCACCCCAAAGTTTAGGGCTGCTCTGTTGACAAGGACCTCCACTTCCTTCCACCTTAAATATCCCAGGAAAGCGAAAAATGGATAAAAAAGTTGTGGTCCTTATGTACAATGGAATATCACTCAGCCATGAAATCAATGTCATAAGGCTAGTAGCAGCATGATGAGTGGATTTAGGTAAGACGATTCTAAGTGAAATAAGTCACACAGAAAAGGACACTTCTCATAAGGTGTCACTTATAGAGGGAATGTAAAAACCGTTACACTTGAACTGAATTACAAAACAGAACAGAGTCACACATGCAGAAAACACACTATGGCTGCTTAACGGGAAAGGTGAGGTGGGGTGATACATAAAACAAGAGTTTCAAATTAGCTCAGATACCGTTCCATAAACCCAATATGGAATAGACAAGACCTACTCCTTGCTCAGAGAACTGGACTCAACACGCCCGATTCACCGCACAAGAATATATCTGACCAGTAATAATCTTAAAACCTATGTATTGATATCTCTCTGTTAGTGTGTCAAGTGGGTGTAAAGCGGCCTAAACACAGCCGTGAAAAGCAGCTAAACCCCATTATAAAAAGAAATTACTTTTAAAAACCCATGAAACAAAGACAGGGAAAGAGAGAGAAATTCTTACACAATTCGTTCAGGGGCTGTGATGCAACCTGGATTGACCATATCTAGACCCACAGCTGGATGAGACATAAGGGTGGACACTCTTGGGGCTGAGAGGTTTGGTGAGGTTGGGTGAGCAAACGCAGACCCTTTAAAGTAATACTGCGTGCGACCCATCGCATGGGTCCCAAATCTCCAGGTTCAAGGGCATCTTCCTACATCGAAAACTTGCATGAGAAACCCAGAAGATGGTACACCGTGTGATGGGGAAAGGTTTCTAAAACGCACCTCATTTCTCATCTCCTTGTGCTCGGGTTCGCCATTCCAGCCACTTTACTAGCAATCTCCCTACTTGGAGCATCAGCACCTTTAACCTCCTGTTCCGTACAGGTTGCAATTTGTCCTGAGGATGAACAGGAAGACGGGGAACCAATGAGAGACTAGCTCTTGGTGTTGGGACAGGCACAGGTCACTCTATTTTCCCATCAGGAAGAAGAATTAACCACAGGCTCAGCCTGCCCCCCGGAACCAGAACAGGGCCTGAAGCCATCCTGCGCTTTTGCGGCCGGCTCCCAAAAAAGCGACTTGTAAAATGGAGCTTCAGGGCACTGCAATTCACAAACCTGCAGAGTTATAAATGATAACTCTCGTCCACAAATATATTGAGGGAAGGCAAAGAAGAGGATTTGAAATCAAGGCAGAATTGCAGGAAACAGATTTCAGGAGGTAGATTCGAATCGCCTTTAAAGCACATGAAAAGCGGCAAAACGTTGACAATGATGCCCTTGGCCAAAAAGGGCGTATGCGTTTTTTCCTGAATATATTCAGGAAAAAACGCATACGCCCTTTTTGGCCAACCAAGCAACCTGGAAAGGCAAATCAGCGCGACAAAGAAGTCTCGCTTCCCATCGGTCAAAAGGGCCATGCTGAAAAAAGTGTCAAAACCAGAAATGCAGGACAGGCCATGGAGAAATGGGAGCCTTGCTACACTGATGGGCGGGATGTAAATTGCCAACAGCCACTCTGGAGAAGTGTACGGTGTGTCCTGAAACATCTAAAAAACACAGCTTAGAGAGCATAGGGCACTTCCACGCATGGGGGGATAAAGCGGGAAAATTGAAAATCAGCAAGACACAAGCACCCCAAAGTTTAGGGCTGCTCTGTTGACAAGGACCTCCACTTCCTTCCACCTTAAATATCCCAGGAAAGCGAAAAATGGATAAAAAAGTTGTGGTCCTTATGTACAATGGAATATCACTCAGCCATGAAATCAATGTCATAAGGCTAGTAGCAGCATGATGAGTGGATTTAGGTAAGACGATTCTAAGTGAAATAAGTCACACAGAAAAGGACACTTCTCATAAGGTGTCACTTATAGAGGGAATGTAAAAACCGTTACACTTGAACTGAATTACAAAACAGAACAGAGTCACAAATGCAGAAAACACACTATGGCTGCTTAACGGGAAAGGTGAGGTGGGGTGATACATAAAACAAGAGTTTCAAATTAGCTCAGATACCGTTCCATAAACCCAATATGGAATAGACAAGACCTACTCCTTGCTCAGAGAACTGGACTCAACACGCCCGATTCACCGCACAAGAATATATCTGACCAGTAATAATCTTAAAACCTATGTATTGATATCTCTCTGTTAGTGTGTCAAGTGGGTGTAAAGCGGCCTAAACACAGCCGTGAAAAGCAGCTAAACCCCATTATAAAAAGAAATTACTTTTAAAAACCCATGAAACAAAGACAGGGAAAGAGAGAGAAATTCTTACACAATTCGTTCAGGGGCTGTGATGCAACCTGGATTGACCATATCTAGACCCACAGCTGGATGAGACATAAGGGTGGACACTCTTGGGGCTGAGAGGTTTGGTGAGGTTGGGTGATCAAACGCAGACCCTTTAAAGTAATACTGCGTGCGACCCATCGCATGGGTCCCAAATCTCCAGGTTCAAGGGCATCTTCCTACATCGAAAACATGCATGAGAAACCCAGAAGATGGTACACCGTGTGATGGGGAAAGGTTTCTAAAACGCACCTCATTTCTCATCTCCTTGTGCTCGGGTTCGCCATTCCAGCCACTTTACTAGCAATCTCCCTACTTGGAGCATCAGCACCTTTAACCTCCTGTTCCGTACAGGTTGCAATTTGTCCTGAGGATGAACGGGAAGACGGGGAACCAATGAGAGACTAGCTCTTGGTGTTGGGACAGGCACAGGTCACTCTATTTTCCCATCAGGAAGAAGAATTAACCACAGGCTCAGCCTGCCCCCCGGAACCAGAACAGGGCCTGAAGCCATCCTGCGCTTTTGCGGCCGGCTCCCAAAAAAGCGACTTGTAAAATGGAGCTTCAGGGCACTGCAATTCACAAACCTGCAGAGTTATAAATGATAACTCTCGTCCACAAATATATTGAGGGAAGGCAAAGAAGAGGATTTGAAATCAAGGCAGAATTGCAGGAAACAGATTTCAGGAGGTAGATTCGAATCGCCTTTAAAGCACATGAAAAGCGGCAAAACGTTGACAATGATGCCCTTGGCCAAAAAGGGCGTATGCGTTTTTTCCTGAATATATTCAGGAAAAAACGCATACGCCCTTTTTGGCCAACCAAGCAACCTGGAAAGGCAAATCAGCGCGACAAAGAAGTCTCGCTTCCCATCGGTCAAAAGGGCCATGCTGAAAAAAGTGTCAAAACCAGAAATGCAGGACAGGCCATGGAGAAATGGGAGCCTTGCTACACTGATGGGCGGGATGTAAATTGCCAACAGCCACTCTGGAGAAGTGTACGGTGTGTCCTGAAACATCTAAAAAACACAGCTTAGAGAGCATAGGGCACTTCCACGCATGGGGGGATAAAGCGGGAAAATTGAAAATCAGCAAGACACAAGCACCCCAAAGTTTAGGGCTGCTCTGTTGACAAGGACCTCCACTTCCTTCCACCTTAAATATCCCAGGAAAGCGAAAAATGGATAAAAAAGTTGTGGTCCTTATGTACAATGGAATATCACTCAGCCATGAAATCAATGTCATAAGGCTAGTAGCAGCATGATGAGTGGATTTAGGTAAGACGATTCTAAGTGAAATAAGTCACACAGAAAAGGACACTTCTCATAAGGTGTCACTTATAGAGGGAATGTAAAAACCGTTACACTTGAACTGAATTACAAAACAGAACAGAGTCACACATGCAGAAAACACACTATGGCTGCTTAACGGGAAAGGTGAGGTGGGGTGATACATAAAACAAGAGTTTCAAATTAGCTCAGATACCGTTCCATAAACCCAATATGGAATAGACAAGACCTACTCCTTGCTCAGAGAACTGGACTCAACACGCCCGATTCACCGCACAAGAATATATCTGACCAGTAATAATCTTAAAACCTATGTATTGATATCTCTCTGTTAGTGTGTCAAGTGGGTGTAAAGCGGCCTAAACACAGCCGTGAAAAGCAGCTAAACCCCATTATAAAAAGAAATTACTTTTAAAAACCCATGAAACAAAGACAGGGAAAGAGAGAGAAATGCTTACACAATTCGTTCAGGGGCTGTGATGCAACCTGGATTGACCATATCTAGACCCACAGCTGGATGAGACATAAGGGTGGACACTCTTGGGGCTGAGAGGTTTGGTGAGGTTGGGTGAGCAAACGCAGACCCTTTAAAGTAATACTGCGTGCGACCCATCGCATGGGTCCCAAATCTCCAGGTTCAAGGGCATCTTCCTACATCGAAAACATGCATGAGAAACCCAGAAGATGGTACACCGTGTGATGGGGAAAGGTTTCTAAAACGCACCTCATTTCTCATCTCCTTGTGCTCGGGTTCGCCATTCCAGCCACTTTACTAGCAATCTCCCTACTTGGAGCATCAGCACCTTTAACCTCCTGTTCCGTACACGTTGCAATTTGTCCTGAGGATGAACGGGAAGACGGGGAACCAATGAGAGACTAGCTCTTGGTGTTGGGACAGGCACAGGTCACTCTATTTTCCCATCAGGAAGAAGAATTAACCACAGGCTCAGCCTGCCCCCCGGAACCAGAACAGGGCCTGAAGCCATCCTGCGCTTTTGCGGCCGGCTCCCAAAAAAGCGACTTGTAAAATGGGTCTTCAGGGCACTGCAATTCACAAACCTGCAGAGTTATAAATGATAACTCTCGTCCACAAATATATTGAGGGAAGGCAAAGAAGAGGATTTGAAATCAAGGCAGAATTGCAGGAAACAGATTTCAGGAGGTAGATTCGAATCGCCTTTAAAGCACATGAAAAGCGGCAAAACGTTGACAATGATGCCCTTGGCCAAAAAGGGCGTATGCGTTTTTTCCTGAATATATTCAGGAAAAAACGCATACGCCCTTTTTGGCCAACCAAGCAACCTGGAAAGGCAAATCAGCGCGACAAAGAAGTCTCGCTTCCCATCGGTCAAAAGGGCCATGCTGAAAAAAGTGTCAAAACCAGAAATGCAGGACAGGCCATGGAGAAATGGGAGCCTTGCTACACTGATGGGCGGGATGTAAATTGCCAACAGCCACTCTGGAGAAGTGTACGGTGTGTCCTGAAACATCTAAAAAACACAGCTTAGAGAGCATAGGGCACTTCCACGCATGGGGGGATAAAGCGGGAAAATTGAAAATCAGCAAGACACAAGCACCCCAAAGTTTAGGGCTGCTCTGTTGACAAGGACCTCCACTTCCTTCCACCTTAAATATCCCAGGAAAGCGAAAAATGGATAAAAAAGTTGTGGTCCTTATGTACAATGGAATATCACTCAGCCATGAAATCAATGTCATAAGGCTAGTAGCAGCATGATGAGTGGATTTAGGTAAGACGATTCTAAGTGAAATAAGTCACACAGAAAAGGACACTTCTCATAAGGTGTCACTTATAGAGGGAATGTAAAAACCGTTACACTTGAACTGAATTACAAAACAGAACAGAGTCACACATGCAGAAAACACACTATGGCTGCTTAACGGGAAAGGTGAGGTGGGGTGATACATAAAACAAGAGTTTCAAATTAGCTCAGATACCGTTCCATAAACCCAATATGGAATAGACAAGACCTACTCCTTGCTCAGAGAACTGGACTCAACACGCCCGATTCACCGCACAAGAATATATCTGACCAGTAATAATCTTAAAACCTATGTATTGATATCTCTCTGTTAGTGTGTCAAGTGGGTGTAAAGCGGCCTAAACACAGCCGTGAAAAGCAGCTAAACCCCATTATAAAAAGAAATTACTTTTAAAAACCCATGAAACAAAGACAGGGAAAGAGAGAGAAATTCTTACACAATTCGTTCAGGGGCTGTGATGCAACCTGGATTGACCATATCTAGACCCACAGCTGGATGAGACATAAGGGTGGACACTCTTGGGGCTGAGAGGTTTGGTGAGGTTGGGTGAGCAAACGCAGACCCTTTAAAGTAATACTGCGTGCGACCCATCGCATGGGTCCCAAATCTCCAGGTTCAAGGGCATCTTCCTACATCGAAAACATGCATGAGAAACCCAGAAGATGGTACACCGTGTGATGGGGAAAGGTTTCTAAAACGCACCTCATTTCTCATCTCCTTGTGCTCGGGTTCGCCATTCCAGCCACTTTACTAGCAATCTCCCTACTTGGAGCATCAGCACCTTTAACCTCCTGTTCCGTACACGTTGCAATTTGTCCTGAGGATGAACGGGAAGACGGGGAACCAATGAGAGACTAGCTCTTGGTGTTGGGACAGGCACAGGTCACTCTATTTTCCCATCAGGAAGAAGAATTAACCACAGGCTCAGCCTGCCCCCCGGAACCAGAACAGGGCCTGAAGCCATCCTGCGCTTTTGCGGCCGGCTCCCAAAAAAGCGACTTGTAAAATGGGTCTTCAGGGCACTGCAATTCACAAACCTGCAGAGTTATAAATGATAACTCTCGTCCACAAATATATTGAGGGAAGGCAAAGAAGAGGATTTGAAATCAAGGCAGAATTGCAGGAAACAGATTTCAGGAGGTAGATTCGAATCGCCTTTAAAGCACATGAAAAGCGGCAAAACGTTGACAATGATGCCCTTGGCCAAAAAGGGCGTATGCGTTTTTTCCTGAATATATTCAGGAAAAAACGCATACGCCCTTTTTGGCCAACCAAGCAACCTGGAAAGGCAAATCAGCGCGACAAAGAAGTCTCGCTTCCCATCGGTCAAAAGGGCCATGCTGAAAAAAGTGTCAAAACCAGAAATGCAGGACAGGCCATGGAGAAATGGGAGCCTTGCTACACTGATGGGCGGGATGTAAATTGCCAACAGCCACTCTGGAGAAGTGTACGGTGTGTCCTGAAACATCTAAAAAACACAGCTTAGAGAGCATAGGGCACTTCCACGCATGGGGGGATAAAGCGGGAAAATTGAAAATCAGCAAGACACAAGCACCCCAAAGTTTAGGGCTGCTCTGTTGACAAGGACCTCCACTTCCTTCCACCTTAAATATCCCAGGAAAGCGAAAAATGGATAAAAAAGTTGTGGTCCTTATGTACAATGGAATATCACTCAGCCATGAAATCAATGTCATAAGGCTAGTAGCAGCATGATGAGTGGATTTAGGTAAGACGATTCTAAGTGAAATAAGTCACACAGAAAAGGACACTTCTCATAAGGTGTCACTTATAGAGGGAATGTAAAAACCGTTACACTTGAACTGAATTACAAAACAGAACAGAGTCACACATGCAGAAAACACACTATGGCTGCTTAACGGGAAAGGTGAGGTGGGGTGATACATAAAACAAGAGTTTCAAATTAGCTCAGATACCGTTCCATAAACCCAATATGGAATAGACAAGACCTACTCCTTGCTCAGAGAACTGGACTCAACACGCCCGATTCACCGCACAAGAATATATCTGACCAGTAATAATCTTAAAACCTATGTATTGATATCTCTCTGTTAGTGTGTCAAGTGGGTGTAAAGCGGCCTAAACACAGCCGTGAAAAGCAGCTAAACCCCATTATAAAAAGAAATTACTTTTAAAAACCCATGAAACAAAGACAGGGAAAGAGAGAGAAATTCTTACACAATTCGTTCAGGGGCTGTGATGCAACCTGGATTGACCATATCTAGACCCACAGCTGGATGAGACATAAGGGTGGACACTCTTGGGGCTGAGAGGTTTGGTGAGGTTGGGTGAGCAAACGCAGACCCTTTAAAGTAATACTGCGTGCGACCCATCGCATGGGTCCCAAATCTCCAGGTTCAAGGGCATCTTCCTACATCGAAAACATGCATGAGAAACCCAGAAGATGGTACACCGTGTGATGGGGAAAGGTTTCTAAAACGCACCTCATTTCTCATCTCCTTGTGCTCGGGTTCGCCATTCCAGCCACTTTACTAGCAATCTCCCTACTTGGAGCATCAGCACCTTTAACCTCCTGTTCCGTACACGTTGCAATTTGTCCTGAGGATGAACGGGAAGACGGGGAACCAATGAGAGACTAGCTCTTGGTGTTGGGACAGGCACAGGTCACTCTATTTTCCCATCAGGAAGAAGAATTAACCACAGGCTCAGCCTGCCCCCCGGAACCAGAACAGGGCCTGAAGCCATCCTGCGCTTTTGCGGCCGGCTCCCAAAAAAGCGACTTGTAAAATGGGTCTTCAGGGCACTGCAATTCACAAACCTGCAGAGTTATAAATGATAACTCTCGTCCACAAATATATTGAGGGAAGGCAAAGAAGAGGATTTGAAATCAAGGCAGAATTGCAGGAAACAGATTTCAGGAGGTAGATTCGAATCGCCTTTAAAGCACATGAAAAGCGGCAAAACGTTGACAATGATGCCCTTGGCCAAAAAGGGCGTATGCGTTTTTTCCTGAATATATTCAGGAAAAAACGCATACGCCCTTTTTGGCCAACCAAGCAACCTGGAAAGGCAAATCAGCGCGACAAAGAAGTCTCGCTTCCCATCGGTCAAAAGGGCCATGCTGAAAAAAGTGTCAAAACCAGAAATGCAGGACAGGCCATGGAGAAATGGGAGCCTTGCTACACTGATGGGCGGGATGTAAATTGCCAACAGCCACTCTGGAGAAGTGTACGGTGTGTCCTGAAACATCTAAAAAACACAGCTTAGAGAGCATAGGGCACTTCCACGCATGGGGGGATAAAGCGGGAAAATTGAAAATCAGCAAGACACAAGCACCCCAAAGTTTAGGGCTGCTCTGTTGACAAGGACCTCCACTTCCTTCCACCTTAAATATCCCAGGAAAGCGAAAAATGGATAAAAAAGTTGTGGTCCTTATGTACAATGGAATATCACTCAGCCATGAAATCAATGTCATAAGGCTAGTAGCAGCATGATGAGTGGATTTAGGTAAGACGATTCTAAGTGAAATAAGTCACACAGAAAAGGACACTTCTCATAAGGTGTCACTTATAGAGGGAATGTAAAAACCGTTACACTTGAACTGAATTACAAAACAGAACAGAGTCACACATGCAGAAAACACACTATGGCTGCTTAACGGGAAAGGTGAGGTGGGGTGATACATAAAACAAGAGTTTCAAATTAGCTCAGATACCGTTCCATAAACCCAATATGGAATAGACAAGACCTACTCCTTGCTCAGAGAACTGGACTCAACACGCCCGATTCACCGCACAAGAATATATCTGACCAGTAATAATCTTAAAACCTATGTATT
Organism: Balaenoptera physalus; assembly: GCF_965194825.1. Lineage (NCBI taxonomy): Eukaryota > Metazoa > Chordata > Mammalia > Artiodactyla > Balaenopteridae > Balaenoptera > Balaenoptera physalus. The sequence goes on from NW_028125232.1 coordinate 120,491, forward strand.
GATATCTCTCTGTTAGTGTGTCAAGTGGGTGTAAAGCGGCCTAAACACAGCCGTGAAAAGCAGCTAAACCCCATTATAAAAAGAAATTACTTTTAAAAACCCATGAAACAAAGACAGGGAAAGAGAGAGAAATTCTTACACAATTCGTTCAGGGGCTGTGATGCAACCTGGATTGACCATATCTAGACCCACAGCTGGATGAGACATAAGGGTGGACACTCTTGGGGCTGAGAGGTTTGGTGAGGTTGGGTGAGCAAACGCAGACCCTTTAAAGTAATACTGCGTGCGACCCATCGCATGGGTCCCAAATCTCCAGGTTCAAGGGCATCTTCCTACATCGAAAACATGCATGAGAAACCCAGAAGATGGTACACCGTGTGATGGGGAAAGGTTTCTAAAACGCACCTCATTTCTCATCTCCTTGTGCTCGGGTTCGCCATTCCAGCCACTTTACTAGCAATCTCCCTACTTGGAGCATCAGCACCTTTAACCTCCTGTTCCGTACACGTTGCAATTTGTCCTGAGGATGAACGGGAAGACGGGGAACCAATGAGAGACTAGCTCTTGGTGTTGGGACAGGCACAGGTCACTCTATTTTCCCATCAGGAAGAAGAATTAACCACAGGCTCAGCCTGCCCCCCGGAACCAGAACAGGGCCTGAAGCCATCCTGCGCTTTTGCGGCCGGCTCCCAAAAAAGCGACTTGTAAAATGGGTCTTCAGGGCACTGCAATTCACAAACCTGCAGAGTTATAAATGATAACTCTCGTCCACAAATATATTGAGGGAAGGCAAAGAAGAGGATTTGAAATCAAGGCAGAATTGCAGGAAACAGATTTCAGGAGGTAGATTCGAATCGCCTTTAAAGCACATGAAAAGCGGCAAAACGTTGACAATGATGCCCTTGGCCAAAAAGGGCGTATGCGTTTTTTCCTGAATATATTCAGGAAAAAACGCATACGCCCTTTTTGGCCAACCAAGCAACCTGGAAAGGCAAATCAGCGCGACAAAGAAGTCTCGCTTCCCATCGGTCAAAAGGGCCATGCTGAAAAAAGTGTCAAAACCAGAAATGCAGGACAGGCCATGGAGAAATGGGAGCCTTGCTACACTGATGGGCGGGATGTAAATTGCCAACAGCCACTCTGGAGAAGTGTACGGTGTGTCCTGAAACATCTAAAAAACACAGCTTAGAGAGCATAGGGCACTTCCACGCATGGGGGGATAAAGCGGGAAAATTGAAAATCAGCAAGACACAAGCACCCCAAAGTTTAGGGCTGCTCTGTTGACAAGGACCTCCACTTCCTTCCACCTTAAATATCCCAGGAAAGCGAAAAATGGATAAAAAAGTTGTGGTCCTTATGTACAATGGAATATCACTCAGCCATGAAATCAATGTCATAAGGCTAGTAGCAGCATGATGAGTGGATTTAGGTAAGACGATTCTAAGTGAAATAAGTCACACAGAAAAGGACACTTCTCATAAGGTGTCACTTATAGAGGGAATGTAAAAACCGTTACACTTGAACTGAATTACAAAACAGAACAGAGTCACACATGCAGAAAACACACTATGGCTGCTTAACGGGAAAGGTGAGGTGGGGTGATACATAAAACAAGAGTTTCAAATTAGCTCAGATACCGTTCCATAAACCCAATATGGAATAGACAAGACCTACTCCTTGTTCAGAGAACTGGACTCAACACGCCCGATTCACCGCACAAGAATATATCTGACCAGTAATAATCTTAAAACCTATGTATTGATATCTCTCTGTTAGTGTGTCAAGTGGGTGTAAAGCGGCCTAAACACAGCCGTGAAAAGCAGCTAAACCCCATTATAAAAAGAAATTACTTTTAAAAACCCATGAAACAAAGACAGGGAAAGAGAGAGAAATTCTTACACAATTCGTTCAGGGGCTGTGATGCAACCTGGATTGACCATATCTAGACCCACAGCTGGATGAGACATAAGGGTGGACACTCTTGGGGCTGAGAGGTTTGGTGAGGTTGGGTGAGCAAACGCAGACCCTTTAAAGTAATACTGCGTGCGACCCATCGCATGGGTCCCAAATCTCCAGGTTCAAGGGCATCTTCCTACATCGAAAACATGCATGAGAAACCCAGAAGATGGTACACCGTGTGATGGGGAAAGGTTTCTAAAACGCACCTCATTTCTCATCTCCTTGTGCTCGGGTTCGCCATTCCAGCCACTTTACTAGCAATCTCCCTACTTGGAGCATCAGCACCTTTAACCTCCTGTTCCGTACACGTTGCAATTTGTCCTGAGGATGAACGGGAAGACGGGGAACCAATGAGAGACTAGCTCTTGGTGTTGGGACAGGCACAGGTCACTCTATTTTCCCATCAGGAAGAAGAATTAACCACAGGCTCAGCCTGCCCCCCGGAACCAGAACAGGGCCTGAAGCCATCCTGCGCTTTTGCGGCCGGCTCCCAAAAAAGCGACTTGTAAAATGGGTCTTCAGGGCACTGCAATTCACAAACCTGCAGAGTTATAAATGATAACTCTCGTCCACAAATATATTGAGGGAAGGCAAAGAAGAGGATTTGAAATCAAGGCAGAATTGCAGGAAACAGATTTCAGGAGGTAGATTCGAATCGCCTTTAAAGCACATGAAAAGCGGCAAAACGTTGACAATGATGCCCTTGGCCAAAAAGGGCGTATGCGTTTTTTCCTGAATATATTCAGGAAAAAACGCATACGCCCTTTTTGGCCAACCAAGCAACCTGGAAAGGCAAATCAGCGCGACAAAGAAGTCTCGCTTCCCATCGGTCAAAAGGGCCATGCTGAAAAAAGTGTCAAAACCAGAAATGCAGGACAGGCCATGGAGAAATGGGAGCCTTGCTACACTGATGGGCGGGATGTAAATTGCCAACAGCCACTCTGGAGAAGTGTACGGTGTGTCCTGAAACATCTAAAAAACACAGCTTAGAGAGCATAGGGCACTTCCACGCATGGGGGGATAAAGCGGGAAAATTGAAAATCAGCAAGACACAAGCACCCCAAAGTTTAGGGCTGCTCTGTTGACAAGGACCTCCACTTCCTTCCACCTTAAATATCCCAGGAAAGCGAAAAATGGATAAAAAAGTTGTGGTCCTTATGTACAATGGAATATCACTCAGCCATGAAATCAATGTCATAAGGCTAGTAGCAGCATGATGAGTGGATTTAGGTAAGACGATTCTAAGTGAAATAAGTCACACAGAAAAGGACACTTCTCATAAGGTGTCACTTATAGAGGGAATGTAAAAACCGTTACACTTGAACTGAATTACAAAACAGAACAGAGTCACACATGCAGAAAACACACTATGGCTGCTTAACGGGAAAGGTGAGGTGGGGTGATACATAAAACAAGAGTTTCAAATTAGCTCAGATACCGTTCCATAAACCCAATATGGAATAGACAAGACCTACTCCTTGCTCAGAGAACTGGACTCAACACGCCCGATTCACCGCACAAGAATATATCTGACCAGTAATAATCTTAAAACCTATGTATTGATATCTCTCTGTTAGTGTGTCAAGTGGGTGTAAAGCGGCCTAAACACAGCCGTGAAAAGCAGCTAAACCCCATTATAAAAAGAAATTACTTTTAAAAACCCATGAAACAAAGACAGGGAAAGAGAGAGAAATTCTTACACAATTCGTTCAGGGGCTGTGATGCAACCTGGATTGACCATATCTAGACCCACAGCTGGATGAGACATAAGGGTGGACACTCTTGGGGCTGAGAGGTTTGGTGAGGTTGGGTGACCAAATGCAGACCCTTTAAAGTAATACTGCGTGCGACCCATCGCATGGGTCCCAAATCTCCAGGTTCAAGGGCATCTTCCTACATCGAAAACATGCATGAGAAACCCAGAAGATGGTACACCGTGTGATGGGGAAAGGTTTCTAAAACGCACCTCATTTCTCATCTCCTTGTGCTCGGGTTCGCCATTCCAGCCACTTTACTAGCAATCTCCCTACTTGGAGCATCAGCACCTTTAACCTCCTGTTCCGTACACGTTGCAATTTGTCCTGAGGATGAACGGGAAGACGGGGAACCAATGAGAGACTAGCTCTTGGTGTTGGGACAGGCACAGGTCACTCTATTTTCCCATCAGGAAGAAGAATTAACCACAGGCTCAGCCTGCCCCCCGGAACCAGAACAGGGCCTGAAGCCATCCTGCGCTTTTGCGGCCGGCTCCCAAAAAAGCGACTTGTAAAATGGGTCTTCAGGGCACTGCAATTCACAAACCTGCAGAGTTATAAATGATAACTCTCGTCCACAAATATATTGAGGGAAGGCAAAGAAGAGGATTTGAAATCAAGGCAGAATTGCAGGAAACAGATTTCAGGAGGTAGATTCGAATCGCCTTTAAAGCACATGAAAAGCGGCAAAACGTTGACAATGATGCCCTTGGCCAAAAAGGGCGTATGCGTTTTTTCCTGAATATATTCAGGAAAAAACGCATACGCCCTTTTTGGCCAACCAAGCAACCTGGAAAGGCAAATCAGCGCGACAAAGAAGTCTCGCTTCCCATCGGTCAAAAGGGCCATGCTGAAAAAAGTGTCAAAACCAGAAATGCAGGACAGGCCATGGAGAAATGGGAGCCTTGCTACACTGATGGGCGGGATGTAAATTGCCAACAGCCACTCTGGAGAAGTGTACGGTGTGTCCTGAAACATCTAAAAAACACAGCTTAGAGAGCATAGGGCACTTCCACGCATGGGGGGATAAAGCGGGAAAATTGAAAATCAGCAAGACACAAGCACCCCAAAGTTTAGGGCTGCTCTGTTGACAAGGACCTCCACTTCCTTCCACCTTAAATATCCCAGGAAAGCGAAAAATGGATAAAAAAGTTGTGGTCCTTATGTACAATGGAATATCACTCAGCCATGAAATCAATGTCATAAGGCTAGTAGCAGCATGATGAGTGGATTTAGGTAAGACGATTCTAAGTGAAATAAGTCACACAGAAAAGGACACTTCTCATAAGGTGTCACTTATAGAGGGAATGTAAAAACCGTTACACTTGAACTGAATTACAAAACAGAACAGAGTCACACATGCAGAAAACACACTATGGCTGCTTAACGGGAAAGGTGAGGTGGGGTGATACATAAAACAAGAGTTTCAAATTAGCTCAGATACCGTTCCATAAACCCAATATGGAATAGACAAGACCTACTCCTTGCTCAGAGAACTGGACTCAACACGCCCGATTCACCGCACAAGAATATATCTGACCAGTAATAATCTTAAAACCTATGTATTGATATCTCTCTGTTAGTGTGTCAAGTGGGTGTAAAGCGGCCTAAACACAGCCGTGAAAAGCAGCTAAACCCCATTATAAAAAGAAATTACTTTTAAAAACCCATGAAACAAAGACAGGGAAAGAGAGAGAAATTCTTACACAATTCGTTCAGGGGCTGTGATGCAACCTGGATTGACCATATCTAGACCCACAGCTGGATGAGACATAAGGGTGGACACTCTTGGGGCTGAGAGGTTTGGTGAGGTTGGGTGAGCAAACGCAGACCCTTTAAAGTAATACTGCGTGCGACCCATCGCATGGGTCCCAAATCTCCAGGTTCAAGGGCATCTTCCTACATCGAAAACATGCATGAGAAACCCAGAAGATGGTACACCGTGTGATGGGGAAAGGTTTCTAAAACGCACCTCATTTCTCATCTCCTTGTGCTCGGGTTCGCCATTCCAGCCACTTTACTAGCAATCTCCCTACTTGGAGCATCAGCACCTTTAACCTCCTGTTCCGTACACGTTGCAATTTGTCCTGAGGATGAACGGGAAGACGGGGAACCAATGAGAGACTAGCTCTTGGTGTTGGGACAGGCACAGGTCACTCTATTTTCCCATCAGGAAGAAGAATTAACCACAGGCTCAGCCTGCCCCCCGGAACCAGAACAGGGCCTGAAGCCATCCTGCGCTTTTGCGGCCGGCTCCCAAAAAAGCGACTTGTAAAATGGAGCTTCAGGGCACTGCAATTCACAAACCTGCAGAGTTATAAATGATAACTCTCGTCCACAAATATATTGAGGGAAGGCAAAGAAGAGGATTTGAAATCAAGGCAGAATTGCAGGAAACAGATTTCAGGAGGTAGATTCGAATCGCCTTTAAAGCACATGAAAAGCGGCAAAACGTTGACAATGATGCCCTTGGCCAAAAAGGGCGTATGCGTTTTTTCCTGAATATATTCAGGAAAAAACGCATACGCCCTTTTTGGCCAACCAAGCAACCTGGAAAGGCAAATCAGCGCGACAAAGAAGTCTCGCTTCCCATCGGTCAAAAGGGCCATGCTGAAAAAAGTGTCAAAACCAGAAATGCAGGACAGGCCATGGAGAAATGGGAGCCTTGCTACACTGATGGGCGGGATGTAAATTGCCAACAGCCACTCTGGAGAAGTGTACGGTGTGTCCTGAAACATCTAAAAAACACAGCTTAGAGAGCATAGGGCACTTCCACGCATGGGGGGATAAAGCGGGAAAATTGAAAATCAGCAAGACACAAGCACCCCAAAGTTTAGGGCTGCTCTGTTGACAAGGACCTCCACTTCCTTCCACCTTAAATATCCCAGGAAAGCGAAAAATGGATAAAAAAGTTGTGGTCCTTATGTACAATGGAATATCACTCAGCCATGAAATCAATGTCATAAGGCTAGTAGCAGCATGATGAGTGGATTTAGGTAAGACGATTCTAAGTGAAATAAGTCACACAGAAAAGGACACTTCTCATAAGGTGTCACTTATAGAGGGAATGTAAAAACCGTTACACTTGAACTGAATTACAAAACAGAACAGAGTCACACATGCAGAAAACACACTATGGCTGCTTAACGGGAAAGGTGAGGTGGGGTGATACATAAAACAAGAGTTTCAAATTAGCTCAGATACCGTTCCATAAACCCAATATGGAATAGACAAGACCTACTCCTTGCTCAGAGAACTGGACTCAACACGCCCGATTCACCGCACAAGAATATATCTGACCAGTAATAATCTTAAAACCTATGTATTGATATCTCTCTGTTAGTGTGTCAAGTGGGTGTAAAGCGGCCTAAACACAGCCGTGAAAAGCAGCTAAACCCCATTATAAAAAGAAATTACTTTTAAAAACCCATGAAACAAAGACAGGGAAAGAGAGAGAAATTCTTACACAATTCGTTCAGGGGCTGTGATGCAACCTGGATTGACCATATCTAGACCCACAGCTGGATGAGACATAAGGGTGGACACTCTTGGGGCTGAGAGGTTTGGTGAGGTTGGGTGAGCAAACGCAGACCCTTTAAAGTAATACTGCGTGCGACCCATCGCATGGGTCCCAAATCTCCAGGTTCAAGGGCATCTTCCTACATCGAAAACATGCATGAGAAACCCAGAAGATGGTACACCGTGTGATGGGGAAAGGTTTCTAAAACGCACCTCATTTCTCATCTCCTTGTGCTCGGGTTCGCCATTCCAGCCACTTTACTAGCAATCTCCCTACTTGGAGCATCAGCACCTTTAACCTCCTGTTCCGTACAGGTTGCAATTTGTCCTGAGGATGAACGGGAAGACGGGGAACCAATGAGAGACTAGCTCTTGGTGTTGGGACAGGCACAGGTCACTCTATTTTCCCATCAGGAAGAAGAATTAACCACAGGCTCAGCCTGCCCCCCGGAACCAGAACAGGGCCTGAAGCCATCCGGCGCTTTTGCGGCCGGCTCCCAAAAAAGCGACTTGTAAAATGGAGCTTCAGGGCACTGCAATTCACAAACCTGCAGAGTTATAAATGATAACTCTCGTCCACAAATATATTGAGGGAAGGCAAAGAAGAGGATTTGAAATCAAGGCAGAATTGCAGGAAACAGATTTCAGGAGGTAGATTCGAATCGCCTTTAAAGCACATGAAAAGCGGCAAAACGTTGACAATGATGCCCTTGGCCAAAAAGGGCGTATGCGTTTTTTCCTGAATATATTCAGGAAAAAACGCATACGCCCTTTTTGGCCAACCAAGCAACCTGGAAAGGCAAATCAGCGCGACAAAGAAGTCTCGCTTCCCATCGGTCAAAAGGGCCATGCTGAAAAAAGTGTCAAAACCAGAAATGCAGGACAGGCCATGGAGAAATGGGAGCCTTGCTACACTGATGGGCGGGATGTAAATTGCCAACAGCCACTCTGGAGAAGTGTACGGTGTGTCCTGAAACATCTAAAAAACACAGCTTAGAGAGCATAGGGCACTTCCACGCATGGGGGGATAAAGCGGGAAAATTGAAAATCAGCAAGACACAAGCACCCCAAAGTTTAGGGCTGCTCTGTTGACAAGGACCTCCACTTCCTTCCACCTTAAATATCCCAGGAAAGCGAAAAATGGATAAAAAAGTTGTGGTCCTTATGTACAATGGAATATCACTCAGCCATGAAATCAATGTCATAAGGCTAGTAGCAGCATGATGAGTGGATTTAGGTAAGACGATTCTAAGTGAAATAAGTCACACAGAAAAGGACACTTCTCATAAGGTGTCACTTATAGAGGGAATGTAAAAACCGTTACACTTGAACTGAATTACAAAACAGAACAGAGTCACACATGCAGAAAACACACTATGGCTGCTTAACGGGAAAGGTGAGGTGGGGTGATACATAAAACAAGAGTTTCAAATTAGCTCAGATACCGTTCCATAAACCCAATATGGAATAGACAAGACCTACTCCTTGCTCAGAGAACTGGACTCAACACGCCCGATTCACCGCACAAGAATATATCTGACCAGTAATAATCTTAAAACCTATGTATTGATATCTCTCTGTTAGTGTGTCAAGTGGGTGTAAAGCGGCCTAAACACAGCCGTGAAAAGCAGCTAAACCCCATTATAAAAAGAAATTACTTTTAAAAACCCATGAAACAAAGACAGGGAAAGAGAGAGAAATGCTTACACAATTCGTTCAGGGGCTGTGATGCAACCTGGATTGACCATATCTAGACCCACAGCTGGATGAGACATAAGGGTGGACACTCTTGGGGCTGAGAGGTTTGGTGAGGTTGGGTGAGCAAACGCAGACCCTTTAAAGTAATACTGCGTGCGACCCATCGCATGGGTCCCAAATCTCCAGGTTCAAGGGCATCTTCCTACATCGAAAACATGCATGAGAAACCCAGAAGATGGTACACCGTGTGATGGGGAAAGGTTTCTAAAACGCACCTCATTTCTCATCTCCTTGTGCTCGGGTTCGCCATTCCAGCCACTTTACTAGCAATCTCCCTACTTGGAGCATCAGCACCTTTAACCTCCTGTTCCGTACACGTTGCAATTTGTCCTGAGGATGAACGGGAAGACGGGGAACCAATGAGAGACTAGCTCTTGGTGTTGGGACAGGCACAGGTCACTCTATTTTCCCATCAGGAAGAAGAATTAACCACAGGCTCAGCCTGCCCCCCGGAACCAGAACAGGGCCTGAAGCCATCCTGCGCTTTTGCGGCCGGCTCCCAAAAAAGCGACTTGTAAAATGGGTCTTCAGGGCACTGCAATTCACAAACCTGCAGAGTTATAAATGATAACTCTCGTCCACAAATATATTGAGGGAAGGCAAAGAAGAGGATTTGAAATCAAGGCAGAATTGCAGGAAACAGATTTCAGGAGGTAGATTCGAATCGCCTTTAAAGCACATGAAAAGCGGCAAAACGTTGACAATGATGCCCTTGGCCAAAAAGGGCGTATGCGTTTTTTCCTGAATATATTCAGGAAAAAACGCATACGCCCTTTTTGGCCAACCAAGCAACCTGGAAAGGCAAATCAGCGCGACAAAGAAGTCTCGCTTCCCATCGGTCAAAAGGGCCATGCTGAAAAAAGTGTCAAAACCAGAAATGCAGGACAGGCCATGGAGAAATGGGAGCCTTGCTACACTGATGGGCGGGATGTAAATTGCCAACAGCCACTCTGGAGAAGTGTACGGTGTGTCCTGAAACATCTAAAAAACACAGCTTAGAGAGCATAGGGCACTTCCACGCATGGGGGGATAAAGCGGGAAAATTGAAAATCAGCAAGACACAAGCACCCCAAAGTTTAGGGCTGCTCTGTTGACAAGGACCTCCACTTCCTTCCACCTTAAATATCCCAGGAAAGCGAAAAATGGATAAAAAAGTTGTGGTCCTTATGTACAATGGAATATCACTCAGCCATGAAATCAATGTCATAAGGCTAGTAGCAGCATGATGAGTGGATTTAGGTAAGACGATTCTAAGTGAAATAAGTCACACAGAAAAGGACACTTCTCATAAGGTGTCACTTATAGAGGGAATGTAAAAACCGTTACACTTGAACTGAATTACAAAACAGAACAGAGTCACACATGCAGAAAACACACTATGGCTGCTTAACGGGAAAGGTGAGGTGGGGTGATACATAAAACAAGAGTTTCAAATTAGCTCAGATACCGTTCCATAAACCCAATATGGAATAGACAAGACCTACTCCTTGCTCAGAGAACTGGACTCAACACGCCCGATTCACCGCACAAGAATATATCTGACCAGTAATAATCTTAAAACCTATGTATTGATATCTCTCTGTTAGTGTGTCAAGTGGGTGTAAAGCGGCCTAAACACAGCCGTGAAAAGCAGCTAAACCCCATTATAAAAAGAAATTACTTTTAAAAACCCATGAAACAAAGACAGGGAAAGAGAGAGAAATTCTTACACAATTCGTTCAGGGGCTGTGATGCAACCTGGATTGACCATATCTAGACCCACAGCTGGATGAGACATAAGGGTGGACACTCTTGGGGCTGAGAGGTTTGGTGAGGTTGGGTGAGCAAACGCAGACCCTTTAAAGTAATACTGCGTGCGACCCATCGCATGGGTCCCAAATCTCCAGGTTCAAGGGCATCTTCCTACATCGAAAACATGCATGAGAAACCCAGAAGATGGTACACCGTGTGATGGGGAAAGGTTTCTAAAACGCACCTCATTTCTCATCTCCTTGTGCTCGGGTTCGCCATTCCAGCCACTTTACTAGCAATCTCCCTACTTGGAGCATCAGCACCTTTAACCTCCTGTTCCGTACACGTTGCAATTTGTCCTGAGGATGAACGGGAAGACGGGGAACCAATGAGAGACTAGCTCTTGGTGTTGGGACAGGCACAGGTCACTCTATTTTCCCATCAGGAAGAAGAATTAACCACAGGCTCAGCCTGCCCCCCGGAACCAGAACAGGGCCTGAAGCCATCCTGCGCTTTTGCGGCCGGCTCCCAAAAAAGCGACTTGTAAAATGGGTCTTCAGGGCACTGCAATTCACAAACCTGCAGAGTTATAAATGATAACTCTCGTCCACAAATATATTGAGGGAAGGCAAAGAAGAGGATTTGAAATCAAGGCAGAATTGCAGGAAACAGATTTCAGGAGGTAGATTCGAATCGCCTTTAAAGCACATGAAAAGCGGCAAAACGTTGACAATGATGCCCTTGGCCAAAAAGGGCGTATGCGTTTTTTCCTGAATATATTCAGGAAAAAACGCATACGCCCTTTTTGGCCAACCAAGCAACCTGGAAAGGCAAATCAGCGCGACAAAGAAGTCTCGCTTCCCATCGGTCAAAAGGGCCATGCTGAAAAAAGTGTCAAAACCAGAAATGCAGGACAGGCCATGGAGAAATGGGAGCCTTGCTACACTGATGGGCGGGATGTAAATTGCCAACAGCCACTCTGGAGAAGTGTACGGTGTGTCCTGAAACATCTAAAAAACACAGCTTAGAGAGCATAGGGCACTTCCACGCATGGGGGGATAAAGCGGGAAAATTGAAAATCAGCAAGACACAAGCACCCCAAAGTTTAGGGCTGCTCTGTTGACAAGGACCTCCACTTCCTTCCACCTTAAATATCCCAGGAAAGCGAAAAATGGATAAAAAAGTTGTGGTCCTTATGTACAATGGAATATCACTCAGCCATGAAATCAATGTCATAAGGCTAGTAGCAGCATGATGAGTGGATTTAGGTAAGACGATTCTAAGTGAAATAAGTCACACAGAAAAGGACACTTCTCATAAGGTGTCACTTATAGAGGGAATGTAAAAACCGTTACACTTGAACTGAATTACAAAACAGAACAGAGTCACACATGCAGAAAACACACTATGGCTGCTTAACGGGAAAGGTGAGGTGGGGTGATACATAAAACAAGAGTTTCAAATTAGCTCAGATACCGTTCCATAAACCCAATATGGAATAGACAAGACCTACTCCTTGCTCAGAGAACTGGACTCAACACGCCCGATTCACCGCACAAGAATATATCTGACCAGTAATAATCTTAAAACCTATGTATTGATATCTCTCTGTTAGTGTGTCAAGTGGGTGTAAAGCGGCCTAAACACAGCCGTGAAAAGCAGCTAAACCCCATTATAAAAAGAAATTACTTTTAAAAACCCATGAAACAAAGACAGGGAAAGAGAGAGAAATTCTTACACAATTCGTTCAGGGGCTGTGATGCAACCTGGATTGACCATATCTAGACCCACAGCTGGATGAGACATAAGGGTGGACACTCTTGGGGCTGAGAGGTTTGGTGAGGTTGGGTGAGCAAACGCAGACCCTTTAAAGTAATACTGCGTGCGACCCATCGCATGGGTCCCAAATCTCCAGGTTCAAGGGCATCTTCCTACATCGAAAACATGCATGAGAAACCCAGAAGATGGTACACCGTGTGATGGGGAAAGGTTTCTAAAACGCACCTCATTTCTCATCTCCTTGTGCTCGGGTTCGCCATTCCAGCCACTTTACTAGCAATCTCCCTACTTGGAGCATCAGCACCTTTAACCTCCTGTTCCGTACACGTTGCAATTTGTCCTGAGGATGAACGGGAAGACGGGGAACCAATGAGAGACTAGCTCTTGGTGTTGGGACAGGCACAGGTCACTCTATTTTCCCATCAGGAAGAAGAATTAACCACAGGCTCAGCCTGCCCCCCGGAACCAGAACAGGGCCTGAAGCCATCCTGCGCTTTTGCGGCCGGCTCCCAAAAAAGCGACTTGTAAAATGGGTCTTCAGGGCACTGCAATTCACAAACCTGCAGAGTTATAAATGATAACTCTCGTCCACAAATATATTGAGGGAAGGCAAAGAAGAGGATTTGAAATCAAGGCAGAATTGCAGGAAACAGATTTCAGGAGGTAGATTCGAATCGCCTTTAAAGCACATGAAAAGCGGCAAAACGTTGACAATGATGCCCTTGGCCAAAAAGGGCGTATGCGTTTTTTCCTGAATATATTCAGGAAAAAACGCATACGCCCTTTTTGGCCAACCAAGCAACCTGGAAAGGCAAATCAGCGCGACAAAGAAGTCTCGCTTCCCATCGGTCAAAAGGGCCATGCTGAAAAAAGTGTCAAAACCAGAAATGCAGGACAGGCCATGGAGAAATGGGAGCCTTGCTACACTGATGGGCGGGATGTAAATTGCCAACAGCCACTCTGGAGAAGTGTACGGTGTGTCCTGAAACATCTAAAAAACACAGCTTAGAGAGCATAGGGCACTTCCACGCATGGGGGGATAAAGCGGGAAAATTGAAAATCAGCAAGACACAAGCACCCCAAAGTTTAGGGCTGCTCTGTTGACAAGGACCTCCACTTCCTTCCACCTTAAATATCCCAGGAAAGCGAAAAATGGATAAAAAAGTTGTGGTCCTTATGTACAATGGAATATCACTCAGCCATGAAATCAATGTCATAAGGCTAGTAGCAGCATGATGAGTGGATTTAGGTAAGACGATTCTAAGTGAAATAAGTCACACAGAAAAGGACACTTCTCATAAGGTGTCACTTATAGAGGGAATGTAAAAACCGTTACACTTGAACTGAATTACAAAACAGAACAGAGTCACACATGCAGAAAACACACTATGGCTGCTTAACGGGAAAGGTGAGGTGGGGTGATACATAAAACAAGAGTTTCAAATTAGCTCAGATACCGTTCCATAAACCCAATATGGAATAGACAAGACCTACTCCTTGCTCAGAGAACTGGACTCAACACGCCCGATTCACCGCACAAGAATATATCTGACCAGTAATAATCTTAAAACCTATGTATTGATATCTCTCTGTTAGTGTGTCAAGTGGGTGTAAAGCGGCCTAAACACAGCCGTGAAAAGCAGCTAAACCCCATTATAAAAAGAAATTACTTTTAAAAACCCATGAAACAAAGACAGGGAAAGAGAGAGAAATTCTTACACAATTCGTTCAGGGGCTGTGATGCAACCTGGATTGACCATATCTAGACCCACAGCTGGATGAGACATAAGGGTGGACACTCTTGGGGCTGAGAGGTTTGGTGAGGTTGGGTGACCAAATGCAGACCCTTTAAAGTAATACTGCGTGCGACCCATCGCATGGGTCCCAAATCTCCAGGTTCAAGGGCATCTTCCTACATCGAAAACATGCATGAGAAACCCAGAAGATGGTACACCGTGTGATGGGGAAAGGTTTCTAAAACGCACCTCATTTCTCATCTCCTTGTGCTCGGGTTCGCCATTCCAGCCACTTTACTAGCAATCTCCCTACTTGGAGCATCAGCACCTTTAACCTCCTGTTCCGTACACGTTGCAATTTGTCCTGAGGATGAACGGGAAGACGGGGAACCAATGAGAGACTAGCTCTTGGTGTTGGGACAGGCACAGGTCACTCTATTTTCCCATCAGGAAGAAGAATTAACCACAGGCTCAGCCTGCCCCCCGGAACCAGAACAGGGCCTGAAGCCATCCTGCGCTTTTGCGGCCGGCTCCCAAAAAAGCGACTTGTAAAATGGGTCTTCAGGGCACTGCAATTCACAAACCTGCAGAGTTATAAATGATAACTCTCGTCCACAAATATATTGAGGGAAGGCAAAGAAGAGGATTTGAAATCAAGGCAGAATTGCAGGAAACAGATTTCAGGAGGTAGATTCGAATCGCCTTTAAAGCACATGAAAAGCGGCAAAACGTTGACAATGATGCCCTTGGCCAAAAAGGGCGTATGCGTTTTTTCCTGAATATATTCAGGAAAAAACGCATACGCCCTTTTTGGCCAACCAAGCAACCTGGAAAGGCAAATCAGCGCGACAAAGAAGTCTCGCTTCCCATCGGTCAAAAGGGCCATGCTGAAAAAAGTGTCAAAACCAGAAATGCAGGACAGGCCATGGAGAAATGGGAGCCTTGCTACACTGATGGGCGGGATGTAAATTGCCAACAGCCACTCTGGAGAAGTGTACGGTGTGTCCTGAAACATCTAAAAAACACAGCTTAGAGAGCATAGGGCACTTCCACGCATGGGGGGATAAAGCGGGAAAATTGAAAATCAGCAAGACACAAGCACCCCAAAGTTTAGGGCTGCTCTGTTGACAAGGACCTCCACTTCCTTCCACCTTAAATATCCCAGGAAAGCGAAAAATGGATAAAAAAGTTGTGGTCCTTATGTACAATGGAATATCACTCAGCCATGAAATCAATGTCATAAGGCTAGTAGCAGCATGATGAGTGGATTTAGGTAAGACGATTCTAAGTGAAATAAGTCACACAGAAAAGGACACTTCTCATAAGGTGTCACTTATAGAGGGAATGTAAAAACCGTTACACTTGAACTGAATTACAAAACAGAACAGAGTCACACATGCAGAAAACACACTATGGCTGCTTAACGGGAAAGGTGAGGTGGGGTGATACATAAAACAAGAGTTTCAAATTAGCTCAGATACCGTTCCATAAACCCAATATGGAATAGACAAGACCTACTCCTTGCTCAGAGAACTGGACTCAACACGCCCGATTCACCGCACAAGAATATATCTGACCAGTAATAATCTTAAAACCTATGTATTGATATCTCTCTGTTAGTGTGTCAAGTGGGTGTAAAGCGGCCTAAACACAGCCGTGAAAAGCAGCTAAACCCCATTATAAAAAGAAATTACTTTTAAAAACCCATGAAACAAAGACAGGGAAAGAGAGAGAAATTCTTACACAATTCGTTCAGGGGCTGTGATGCAACCTGGATTGACCATATCTAGACCCACAGCTGGATGAGACATAAGGGTGGACACTCTTGGGGCTGAGAGGTTTGGTGAGGTTGGGTGAGCAAACGCAGACCCTTTAAAGTAATACTGCGTGCGACCCATCGCATGGGTCCCAAATCTCCAGGTTCAAGGGCATCTTCCTACATCGAAAACATGCATGAGAAACCCAGAAGATGGTACACCGTGTGATGGGGAAAGGTTTCTAAAACGCACCTCATTTCTCATCTCCTTGTGCTCGGGTTCGCCATTCCAGCCACTTTACTAGCAATCTCCCTACTTGGAGCATCAGCACCTTTAACCTCCTGTTCCGTACACGTTGCAATTTGTCCTGAGGATGAACGGGAAGACGGGGAACCAATGAGAGACTAGCTCTTGGTGTTGGGACAGGCACAGGTCACTCTATTTTCCCATCAGGAAGAAGAATTAACCACAGGCTCAGCCTGCCCCCCGGAACCAGAACAGGGCCTGAAGCCATCCTGCGCTTTTGCGGCCGGCTCCCAAAAAAGCGACTTGTAAAATGGAGCTTCAGGGCACTGCAATTCACAAACCTGCAGAGTTATAAATGATAACTCTCGTCCACAAATATATTGAGGGAAGGCAAAGAAGAGGATTTGAAATCAAGGCAGAATTGCAGGAAACAGATTTCAGGAGGTAGATTCGAATCGCCTTTAAAGCACATGAAAAGCGGCAAAACGTTGACAATGATGCCCTTGGCCAAAAAGGGCGTATGCGTTTTTTCCTGAATATATTCAGGAAAAAACGCATACGCCCTTTTTGGCCAACCAAGCAACCTGGAAAGGCAAATCAGCGCGACAAAGAAGTCTCGCTTCCCATCGGTCAAAAGGGCCATGCTGAAAAAAGTGTCAAAACCAGAAATGCAGGACAGGCCATGGAGAAATGGGAGCCTTGCTACACTGATGGGCGGGATGTAAATTGCCAACAGCCACTCTGGAGAAGTGTACGGTGTGTCCTGAAACATCTAAAAAACACAGCTTAGAGAGCATAGGGCACTTCCACGCATGGGGGGATAAAGCGGGAAAATTGAAAATCAGCAAGACACAAGCACCCCAAAGTTTAGGGCTGCTCTGTTGACAAGGACCTCCACTTCCTTCCACCTTAAATATCCCAGGAAAGCGAAAAATGGATAAAAAAGTTGTGGTCCTTATGTACAATGGAATATCACTCAGCCATGAAATCAATGTCATAAGGCTAGTAGCAGCATGATGAGTGGATTTAGGTAAGACGATTCTAAGTGAAATAAGTCACACAGAAAAGGACACTTCTCATAAGGTGTCACTTATAGAGGGAATGTAAAAACCGTTACACTTGAACTGAATTACAAAACAGAACAGAGTCACACATGCAGAAAACACACTATGGCTGCTTAACGGGAAAGGTGAGGTGGGGTGATACATAAAACAAGAGTTTCAAATTAGCTCAGATACCGTTCCATAAACCCAATATGGAATAGACAAGACCTACTCCTTGCTCAGAGAACTGGACTCAACACGCCCGATTCACCGCACAAGAATATATCTGACCAGTAATAATCTTAAAACCTATGTATTGATATCTCTCTGTTAGTGTGTCAAGTGGGTGTAAAGCGGCCTAAACACAGCCGTGAAAAGCAGCTAAACCCCATTATAAAAAGAAATTACTTTTAAAAACCCATGAAACAAAGACAGGGAAAGAGAGAGAAATTCTTACACAATTCGTTCAGGGGCTGTGATGCAACCTGGATTGACCATATCTAGACCCACAGCTGGATGAGACATAAGGGTGGACACTCTTGGGGCTGAGAGGTTTGGTGAGGTTGGGTGAGCAAACGCAGACCCTTTAAAGTAATACTGCGTGCGACCCATCGCATGGGTCCCAAATCTCCAGGTTCAAGGGCATCTTCCTACATCGAAAACATGCATGAGAAACCCAGAAGATGGTACACCGTGTGATGGGGAAAGGTTTCTAAAACGCACCTCATTTCTCATCTCCTTGTGCTCGGGTTCGCCATTCCAGCCACTTTACTAGCAATCTCCCTACTTGGAGCATCAGCACCTTTAACCTCCTGTTCCGTACAGGTTGCAATTTGTCCTGAGGATGAACGGGAAGACGGGGAACCAATGAGAGACTAGCTCTTGGTGTTGGGACAGGCACAGGTCACTCTATTTTCCCATCAGGAAGAAGAATTAACCACAGGCTCAGCCTGCCCCCCGGAACCAGAACAGGGCCTGAAGCCATCCGGCGCTTTTGCGGCCGGCTCCCAAAAAAGCGACTTGTAAAATGGAGCTTCAGGGCACTGCAATTCACAAACCTGCAGAGTTATAAATGATAACTCTCGTCCACAAATATATTGAGGGAAGGCAAAGAAGAGGATTTGAAATCAAGGCAGAATTGCAGGAAACAGATTTCAGGAGGTAGATTCGAATCGCCTTTAAAGCACATGAAAAGCGGCAAAACGTTGACAATGATGCCCTTGGCCAAAAAGGGCGTATGCGTTTTTTCCTGAATATATTCAGGAAAAAACGCATACGCCCTTTTTGGCCAACCAAGCAACCTGGAAAGGCAAATCAGCGCGACAAAGAAGTCTCGCTTCCCATCGGTCAAAAGGGCCATGCTGAAAAAAGTGTCAAAACCAGAAATGCAGGACAGGCCATGGAGAAATGGGAGCCTTGCTACACTGATGGGCGGGATGTAAATTGCCAACAGCCACTCTGGAGAAGTGTACGGTGTGTCCTGAAACATCTAAAAAACACAGCTTAGAGAGCATAGGGCACTTCCACGCATGGGGGGATAAAGCGGGAAAATTGAAAATCAGCAAGACACAAGCACCCCAAAGTTTAGGGCTGCTCTGTTGACAAGGACCTCCACTTCCTTCCACCTTAAATATCCCAGGAAAGCGAAAAATGGATAAAAAAGTTGTGGTCCTTATGTACAATGGAATATCACTCAGCCATGAAATCAATGTCATAAGGCTAGTAGCAGCATGATGAGTGGATTTAGGTAAGACGATTCTAAGTGAAATAAGTCACACAGAAAAGGACACTTCTCATAAGGTGTCACTTATAGAGGGAATGTAAAAACCGTTACACTTGAACTGAATTACAAAACAGAACAGAGTCACACATGCAGAAAACACACTATGGCTGCTTAACGGGAAAGGTGAGGTGGGGTGATACATAAAACAAGAGTTTCAAATTAGCTCAGATACCGTTCCATAAACCCAATATGGAATAGACAAGACCTACTCCTTGCTCAGAGAACTGGACTCAACACGCCCGATTCACCGCACAAGAATATATCTGACCAGTAATAATCTTAAAACCTATGTATTGATATCTCTCTGTTAGTGTGTCAAGTGGGTGTAAAGCGGCCTAAACACAGCCGTGAAAAGCAGCTAAACCCCATTATAAAAAGAAATTACTTTTAAAAACCCATGAAACAAAGACAGGGAAAGAGAGAGAAATGCTTACACAATTCGTTCAGGGGCTGTGATGCAACCTGGATTGACCATATCTAGACCCACAGCTGGATGAGACATAAGGGTGGACACTCTTGGGGCTGAGAGGTTTGGTGAGGTTGGGTGAGCAAACGCAGACCCTTTAAAGTAATACTGCGTGCGACCCATCGCATGGGTCCCAAATCTCCAGGTTCAAGGGCATCTTCCTACATCGAAAACATGCATGAGAAACCCAGAAGATGGTACACCGTGTGATGGGGAAAGGTTTCTAAAACGCACCTCATTTCTCATCTCCTTGTGCTCGGGTTCGCCATTCCAGCCACTTTACTAGCAATCTCCCTACTTGGAGCATCAGCACCTTTAACCTCCTGTTCCGTACACGTTGCAATTTGTCCTGAGGATGAACGGGAAGACGGGGAACCAATGAGAGACTAGCTCTTGGTGTTGGGACAGGCACAGGTCACTCTATTTTCCCATCAGGAAGAAGAATTAACCACAGGCTCAGCCTGCCCCCCGGAACCAGAACAGGGCCTGAAGCCATCCTGCGCTTTTGCGGCCGGCTCCCAAAAAAGCGACTTGTAAAATGGGTCTTCAGGGCACTGCAATTCACAAACCTGCAGAGTTATAAATGATAACTCTCGTCCACAAATATATTGAGGGAAGGCAAAGAAGAGGATTTGAAATCAAGGCAGAATTGCAGGAAACAGATTTCAGGAGGTAGATTCGAATCGCCTTTAAAGCACATGAAAAGCGGCAAAACGTTGACAATGATGCCCTTGGCCAAAAAGGGCGTATGCGTTTTTTCCTGAATATATTCAGGAAAAAACGCATACGCCCTTTTTGGCCAACCAAGCAACCTGGAAAGGCAAATCAGCGCGACAAAGAAGTCTCGCTTCCCATCGGTCAAAAGGGCCATGCTGAAAAAAGTGTCAAAACCAGAAATGCAGGACAGGCCATGGAGAAATGGGAGCCTTGCTACACTGATGGGCGGGATGTAAATTGCCAACAGCCACTCTGGAGAAGTGTACGGTGTGTCCTGAAACATCTAAAAAACACAGCTTAGAGAGCATAGGGCACTTCCACGCATGGGGGGATAAAGCGGGAAAATTGAAAATCAGCAAGACACAAGCACCCCAAAGTTTAGGGCTGCTCTGTTGACAAGGACCTCCACTTCCTTCCACCTTAAATATCCCAGGAAAGCGAAAAATGGATAAAAAAGTTGTGGTCCTTATGTACAATGGAATATCACTCAGCCATGAAATCAATGTCATAAGGCTAGTAGCAGCATGATGAGTGGATTTAGGTAAGACGATTCTAAGTGAAATAAGTCACACAGAAAAGGACACTTCTCATAAGGTGTCACTTATAGAGGGAATGTAAAAACCGTTACACTTGAACTGAATTACAAAACAGAACAGAGTCACACATGCAGAAAACACACTATGGCTGCTTAACGGGAAAGGTGAGGTGGGGTGATACATAAAACAAGAGTTTCAAATTAGCTCAGATACCGTTCCATAAACCCAATATGGAATAGACAAGACCTACTCCTTGCTCAGAGAACTGGACTCAACACGCCCGATTCACCGCACAAGAATATATCTGACCAGTAATAATCTTAAAACCTATGTATTGATATCTCTCTGTTAGTGTGTCAAGTGGGTGTAAAGCGGCCTAAACACAGCCGTGAAAAGCAGCTAAACCCCATTATAAAAAGAAATTACTTTTAAAAACCCATGAAACAAAGACAGGGAAAGAGAGAGAAATTCTTACACAATTCGTTCAGGGGCTGTGATGCAACCTGGATTGACCATATCTAGACCCACAGCTGGATGAGACATAAGGGTGGACACTCTTGGGGCTGAGAGGTTTGGTGAGGTTGGGTGAGCAAACGCAGACCCTTTAAAGTAATACTGCGTGCGACCCATCGCATGGGTCCCAAATCTCCAGGTTCAAGGGCATCTTCCTACATCGAAAACATGCATGAGAAACCCAGAAGATGGTACACCGTGTGATGGGGAAAGGTTTCTAAAACGCACCTCATTTCTCATCTCCTTGTGCTCGGGTTCGCCATTCCAGCCACTTTACTAGCAATCTCCCTACTTGGAGCATCAGCACCTTTAACCTCCTGTTCCGTACACGTTGCAATTTGTCCTGAGGATGAACGGGAAGACGGGGAACCAATGAGAGACTAGCTCTTGGTGTTGGGACAGGCACAGGTCACTCTATTTTCCCATCAGGAAGAAGAATTAACCACAGGCTCAGCCTGCCCCCCGGAACCAGAACAGGGCCTGAAGCCATCCTGCGCTTTTGCGGCCGGCTCCCAAAAAAGCGACTTGTAAAATGGGTCTTCAGGGCACTGCAATTCACAAACCTGCAGAGTTATAAATGATAACTCTCGTCCACAAATATATTGAGGGAAGGCAAAGAAGAGGATTTGAAATCAAGGCAGAATTGCAGGAAACAGATTTCAGGAGGTAGATTCGAATCGCCTTTAAAGCACATGAAAAGCGGCAAAACGTTGACAATGATGCCCTTGGCCAAAAAGGGCGTATGCGTTTTTTCCTGAATATATTCAGGAAAAAACGCATACGCCCTTTTTGGCCAACCAAGCAACCTGGAAAGGCAAATCAGCGCGACAAAGAAGTCTCGCTTCCCATCGGTCAAAAGGGCCATGCTGAAAAAAGTGTCAAAACCAGAAATGCAGGACAGGCCATGGAGAAATGGGAGCCTTGCTACACTGATGGGCGGGATGTAAATTGCCAACAGCCACTCTGGAGAAGTGTACGGTGTGTCCTGAAACATCTAAAAAACACAGCTTAGAGAGCATAGGGCACTTCCACGCATGGGGGGATAAAGCGGGAAAATTGAAAATCAGCAAGACACAAGCACCCCAAAGTTTAGGGCTGCTCTGTTGACAAGGACCTCCACTTCCTTCCACCTTAAATATCCCAGGAAAGCGAAAAATGGATAAAAAAGTTGTGGTCCTTATGTACAATGGAATATCACTCAGCCATGAAATCAATGTCATAAGGCTAGTAGCAGCATGATGAGTGGATTTAGGTAAGACGATTCTAAGTGAAATAAGTCACACAGAAAAGGACACTTCTCATAAGGTGTCACTTATAGAGGGAATGTAAAAACCGTTACACTTGAACTGAATTACAAAACAGAACAGAGTCACACATGCAGAAAACACACTATGGCTGCTTAACGGGAAAGGTGAGGTGGGGTGATACATAAAACAAGAGTTTCAAATTAGCTCAGATACCGTTCCATAAACCCAATATGGAATAGACAAGACCTACTCCTTGCTCAGAGAACTGGACTCAACACGCCCGATTCACCGCACAAGAATATATCTGACCAGTAATAATCTTAAAACCTATGTATTGATATCTCTCTGTTAGTGTGTCAAGTGGGTGTAAAGCGGCCTAAACACAGCCGTGAAAAGCAGCTAAACC
The DNA here is from genome assembly GCF_965194825.1 of Balaenoptera physalus. Lineage (NCBI taxonomy): Eukaryota > Metazoa > Chordata > Mammalia > Artiodactyla > Balaenopteridae > Balaenoptera > Balaenoptera physalus. The sequence continues at coordinate 143,441 of NW_028125232.1, forward strand.
CCATTATAAAAAGAAATTACTTTTAAAAACCCATGAAACAAAGACAGGGAAAGAGAGAGAAATTCTTACACAATTCGTTCAGGGGCTGTGATGCAACCTGGATTGACCATATCTAGACCCACAGCTGGATGAGACATAAGGGTGGACACTCTTGGGGCTGAGAGGTTTGGTGAGGTTGGGTGAGCAAACGCAGACCCTTTAAAGTAATACTGCGTGCGACCCATCGCATGGGTCCCAAATCTCCAGGTTCAAGGGCATCTTCCTACATCGAAAACATGCATGAGAAACCCAGAAGATGGTACACCGTGTGATGGGGAAAGGTTTCTAAAACGCACCTCATTTCTCATCTCCTTGTGCTCGGGTTCGCCATTCCAGCCACTTTACTAGCAATCTCCCTACTTGGAGCATCAGCACCTTTAACCTCCTGTTCCGTACACGTTGCAATTTGTCCTGAGGATGAACGGGAAGACGGGGAACCAATGAGAGACTAGCTCTTGGTGTTGGGACAGGCACAGGTCACTCTATTTTCCCATCAGGAAGAAGAATTAACCACAGGCTCAGCCTGCCCCCCGGAACCAGAACAGGGCCTGAAGCCATCCTGCGCTTTTGCGGCCGGCTCCCAAAAAAGCGACTTGTAAAATGGGTCTTCAGGGCACTGCAATTCACAAACCTGCAGAGTTATAAATGATAACTCTCGTCCACAAATATATTGAGGGAAGGCAAAGAAGAGGATTTGAAATCAAGGCAGAATTGCAGGAAACAGATTTCAGGAGGTAGATTCGAATCGCCTTTAAAGCACATGAAAAGCGGCAAAACGTTGACAATGATGCCCTTGGCCAAAAAGGGCGTATGCGTTTTTTCCTGAATATATTCAGGAAAAAACGCATACGCCCTTTTTGGCCAACCAAGCAACCTGGAAAGGCAAATCAGCGCGACAAAGAAGTCTCGCTTCCCATCGGTCAAAAGGGCCATGCTGAAAAAAGTGTCAAAACCAGAAATGCAGGACAGGCCATGGAGAAATGGGAGCCTTGCTACACTGATGGGCGGGATGTAAATTGCCAACAGCCACTCTGGAGAAGTGTACGGTGTGTCCTGAAACATCTAAAAAACACAGCTTAGAGAGCATAGGGCACTTCCACGCATGGGGGGATAAAGCGGGAAAATTGAAAATCAGCAAGACACAAGCACCCCAAAGTTTAGGGCTGCTCTGTTGACAAGGACCTCCACTTCCTTCCACCTTAAATATCCCAGGAAAGCGAAAAATGGATAAAAAAGTTGTGGTCCTTATGTACAATGGAATATCACTCAGCCATGAAATCAATGTCATAAGGCTAGTAGCAGCATGATGAGTGGATTTAGGTAAGACGATTCTAAGTGAAATAAGTCACACAGAAAAGGACACTTCTCATAAGGTGTCACTTATAGAGGGAATGTAAAAACCGTTACACTTGAACTGAATTACAAAACAGAACAGAGTCACACATGCAGAAAACACACTATGGCTGCTTAACGGGAAAGGTGAGGTGGGGTGATACATAAAACAAGAGTTTCAAATTAGCTCAGATACCGTTCCATAAACCCAATATGGAATAGACAAGACCTACTCCTTGCTCAGAGAACTGGACTCAACACGCCCGATTCACCGCACAAGAATATATCTGACCAGTAATAATCTTAAAACCTATGTATTGATATCTCTCTGTTAGTGTGTCAAGTGGGTGTAAAGCGGCCTAAACACAGCCGTGAAAAGCAGCTAAACCCCATTATAAAAATAAATTACTTTTAAAAACCCATGAAACAAAGACAGGGAAAGAGAGAGAAATTCTTACACAATTCGTTCAGGGGCTGTGATGCAACCTGGATTGACCATATCTAGACCCACAGCTGGATGAGACATAAGGGTGGACACTCTTGGGGCTGAGAGGTTTGGTGAGGTTGGGTGAGCAAACGCAGACCCTTTAAAGTAATACTGCGTGCGACCCATCGCATGGGTCCCAAATCTCCAGGTTCAAGGGCATCTTCCTACATCGAAAACATGCATGAGAAACCCAGAAGATGGTACACCGTGTGATGGGGAAAGGTTTCTAAAACGCACCTCATTTCTCATCTCCTTGTGCTCGGGTTCGCCATTCCAGCCACTTTACTAGGAATCTCCCTACTTGGAGCATCAGCACCTTTAACCTCCTGTTCCGTACAGGTTGCAATTTGTCCTGAGGATGAACGGGATGACGGGGAACCAATGAGAGACTAGCTCTTGGTGTTGGGACAGGCACAGGTCACTCTATTTTCCCATCAGGAAGAAGAATTAACCACAGGCTCAGCCTGCCCCCCGGAACCAGAACAGGGCCTGAAGCCATCCTGCGCTTTTGCGGCCGGCTCCCAAAAAAGCGACTTGTAAAATGGAGCTTCAGGGCACTGCAATTCACAAACCTGCAGAGTTATAAATGATAACTCTCGTCCACAAATATATTGAGGGAAGGCAAAGAAGAGGATTTGAAATCAAGGCAGAATTGCAGGAAACAGATTTCAGGAGGTAGATTCGAATCGCCTTTAAAGCACATGAAAAGCGGCAAAACGTTGACAATGATGCCCTTGGCCAAAAAGGGCGTATGCGTTTTTTCCTGAATATATTCAGGAAAAAACGCATACGCCCTTTTTGGCCAACCAAGCAACCTGGAAAGGCAAATCAGCGCGACAAAGCAGTCTCGCTTCCCATCGGTCAAAAGGGCCATGCTGAAAAAAGTGTCAAAACCAGAAATGCAGGACAGGCCATGGAGAAATGGGAGCCTTGCTACACTGATGGGCGGGATGTAAATTGCCAACAGCCACTCTGGAGAAGTGTACGGTGTGTCCTGAAACATCTAAAAAACACAGCTTAGAGAGCATAGGGCACTTCCACGCATGGGGGGATAAAGCGGGAAAATTGAAAATCAGCAAGACACAAGCACCCCAAAGTTTAGGGCTGCTCTGTTGACAAGGACCTCCACTTCCTTCCACCTTAAATATCCCAGGAAAGCGAAAAATGGATAAAAAAGTTGTGGTCCTTATGTACAATGGAATATCACTCAGCCATGAAATCAATGTCATAAGGCTAGTAGCAGCATGATGAGTGGATTTAGGTAAGACGATTCTAAGTGAAATAAGTCACACAGAAAAGGACACTTCTCATAAGGTGTCACTTATAGAGGGAATGTAAAAACCGTTACACTTGAACTGAATTACAAAACAGAACAGAGTCACACATGCAGAAAACACACTATGGCTGCTTAACGGGAAAGGTGAGGTGGGGTGATACATAAAACAAGAGTTTCAAATTAGCTCAGATACCGTTCCATAAACCCAATATGGAATAGACAAGACCTACTCCTTGCTCAGAGAACTGGACTCAACACGCCCGATTCACCGCACAAGAATATATCTGACCAGTAATAATCTTAAAACCTATGTATTGATATCTCTCTGTTAGTGTGTCAAGTGGGTGTAAAGCGGCCTAAACACAGCCGTGAAAAGCAGCTAAACCCCATTATAAAAAGAAATTACTTTTAAAAACCCATGAAACAAAGACAGGGAAAGAGAGAGAAATTCTTACACAATTCGTTCAGGGGCTGTGATGCAACCTGGATTGACCATATCTAGACCCACAGCTGGATGAGACATAAGGGTGGACACTCTTGGGGCTGAGAGGTTTGGTGAGGTTGGGTGAGCAAACGCAGACCCTTTAAAGTAATACTGCGTGCGACCCATCGCATGGGTCCCAAATCTCCAGGTTCAAGGGCATCTTCCTACATCGAAAACATGCATGAGAAACCCAGAAGATGGTACACCGTGTGATGGGGAAAGGTTTCTAAAACGCACCTCATTTCTCATCTCCTTGTGCTCGGGTTCGCCATTCCAGCCACTTTACTAGCAATCTCCCTACTTGGAGCATCAGCACCTTTAACCTCCTGTTCCGTACACGTTGCAATTTGTCCTGAGGATGAACGGGAAGACGGGGAACCAATGAGAGACTAGCTCTTGGTGTTGGGACAGGCACAGGTCACTCTATTTTCCCATCAGGAAGAAGAATTAACCACAGGCTCAGCCTGCCCCCCGGAACCAGAACAGGGCCTGAAGCCATCCTGCGCTTTTGCGGCCGGCTCCCAAAAAAGCGACTTGTAAAATGGGTCTTCAGGGCACTGCAATTCACAAACCTGCAGAGTTATAAATGATAACTCTCGTCCACAAATATATTGAGGGAAGGCAAAGAAGAGGATTTGAAATCAAGGCAGAATTGCAGGAAACAGATTTCAGGAGGTAGATTCGAATCGCCTTTAAAGCACATGAAAAGCGGCAAAACGTTGACAATGATGCCCTTGGCCAAAAAGGGCGTATGCGTTTTTTCCTGAATATATTCAGGAAAAAACGCATACGCCCTTTTTGGCCAACCAAGCAACCTGGAAAGGCAAATCAGCGCGACAAAGAAGTCTCGCTTCCCATCGGTCAAAAGGGCCATGCTGAAAAAAGTGTCAAAACCAGAAATGCAGGACAGGCCATGGAGAAATGGGAGCCTTGCTACACTGATGGGCGGGATGTAAATTGCCAACAGCCACTCTGGAGAAGTGTACGGTGTGTCCTGAAACATCTAAAAAACACAGCTTAGAGAGCATAGGGCACTTCCACGCATGGGGGGATAAAGCGGGAAAATTGAAAATCAGCAAGACACAAGCACCCCAAAGTTTAGGGCTGCTCTGTTGACAAGGACCTCCACTTCCTTCCACCTTAAATATCCCAGGAAAGCGAAAAATGGATAAAAAAGTTGTGGTCCTTATGTACAATGGAATATCACTCAGCCATGAAATCAATGTCATAAGGCTAGTAGCAGCATGATGAGTGGATTTAGGTAAGACGATTCTAAGTGAAATAAGTCACACAGAAAAGGACACTTCTCATAAGGTGTCACTTATAGAGGGAATGTAAAAACCGTTACACTTGAACTGAATTACAAAACAGAACAGAGTCACACATGCAGAAAACACACTATGGCTGCTTAACGGGAAAGGTGAGGTGGGGTGATACATAAAACAAGAGTTTCAAATTAGCTCAGATACCGTTCCATAAACCCAATATGGAATAGACAAGACCTACTCCTTGCTCAGAGAACTGGACTCAACACGCCCGATTCACCGCACAAGAATATATCTGACCAGTAATAATCTTAAAACCTATGTATTGATATCTCTCTGTTAGTGTGTCAAGTGGGTGTAAAGCGGCCTAAACACAGCCGTGAAAAGCAGCTAAACCCCATTATAAAAAGAAATTACTTTTAAAAACCCATGAAACAAAGACAGGGAAAGAGAGAGAAATTCTTACACAATTCGTTCAGGGGCTGTGATGCAACCTGGATTGACCATATCTAGACCCACAGCTGGATGAGACATAAGGGTGGACACTCTTGGGGCTGAGAGGTTTGGTGAGGTTGGGTGAGCAAACGCAGACCCTTTAAAGTAATACTGCGTGCGACCCATCGCATGGGTCCCAAATCTCCAGGTTCAAGGGCATCTTCCTACATCGAAAACATGCATGAGAAACCCAGAAGATGGTACACCGTGTGATGGGGAAAGGTTTCTAAAACGCACCTCATTTCTCATCTCCTTGTGCTCGGGTTCGCCATTCCAGCCACTTTACTAGCAATCTCCCTACTTGGAGCATCAGCACCTTTAACCTCCTGTTCCGTACACGTTGCAATTTGTCCTGAGGATGAACGGGAAGACGGGGAACCAATGAGAGACTAGCTCTTGGTGTTGGGACAGGCACAGGTCACTCTATTTTCCCATCAGGAAGAAGAATTAACCACAGGCTCAGCCTGCCCCCCGGAACCAGAACAGGGCCTGAAGCCATCCTGCGCTTTTGCGGCCGGCTCCCAAAAAAGCGACTTGTAAAATGGGTCTTCAGGGCACTGCAATTCACAAACCTGCAGAGTTATAAATGATAACTCTCGTCCACAAATATATTGAGGGAAGGCAAAGAAGAGGATTTGAAATCAAGGCAGAATTGCAGGAAACAGATTTCAGGAGGTAGATTCGAATCGCCTTTAAAGCACATGAAAAGCGGCAAAACGTTGACAATGATGCCCTTGGCCAAAAAGGGCGTATGCGTTTTTTCCTGAATATATTCAGGAAAAAACGCATACGCCCTTTTTGGCCAACCAAGCAACCTGGAAAGGCAAATCAGCGCGACAAAGAAGTCTCGCTTCCCATCGGTCAAAAGGGCCATGCTGAAAAAAGTGTCAAAACCAGAAATGCAGGACAGGCCATGGAGAAATGGGAGCCTTGCTACACTGATGGGCGGGATGTAAATTGCCAACAGCCACTCTGGAGAAGTGTACGGTGTGTCCTGAAACATCTAAAAAACACAGCTTAGAGAGCATAGGGCACTTCCACGCATGGGGGGATAAAGCGGGAAAATTGAAAATCAGCAAGACACAAGCACCCCAAAGTTTAGGGCTGCTCTGTTGACAAGGACCTCCACTTCCTTCCACCTTAAATATCCCAGGAAAGCGAAAAATGGATAAAAAAGTTGTGGTCCTTATGTACAATGGAATATCACTCAGCCATGAAATCAATGTCATAAGGCTAGTAGCAGCATGATGAGTGGATTTAGGTAAGACGATTCTAAGTGAAATAAGTCACACAGAAAAGGACACTTCTCATAAGGTGTCACTTATAGAGGGAATGTAAAAACCGTTACACTTGAACTGAATTACAAAACAGAACAGAGTCACACATGCAGAAAACACACTATGGCTGCTTAACGGGAAAGGTGAGGTGGGGTGATACATAAAACAAGAGTTTCAAATTAGCTCAGATACCGTTCCATAAACCCAATATGGAATAGACAAGACCTACTCCTTGCTCAGAGAACTGGACTCAACACGCCCGATTCACCGCACAAGAATATATCTGACCAGTAATAATCTTAAAACCTATGTATTGATATCTCTCTGTTAGTGTGTCAAGTGGGTGTAAAGCGGCCTAAACACAGCCGTGAAAAGCAGCTAAACCCCATTATAAAAAGAAATTACTTTTAAAAACCCATGAAACAAAGACAGGGAAAGAGAGAGAAATTCTTACACAATTCGTTCAGGGGCTGTGATGCAACCTGGATTGACCATATCTAGACCCACAGCTGGATGAGACATAAGGGTGGACACTCTTGGGGCTGAGAGGTTTGGTGAGGTTGGGTGAGCAAACGCAGACCCTTTAAAGTAATACTGCGTGCGACCCATCGCATGGGTCCCAAATCTCCAGGTTCAAGGGCATCTTCCTACATCGAAAACATGCATGAGAAACCCAGAAGATGGTACACCGTGTGATGGGGAAAGGTTTCTAAAACGCACCTCATTTCTCATCTCCTTGTGCTCGGGTTCGCCATTCCAGCCACTTTACTAGCAATCTCCCTACTTGGAGCATCAGCACCTTTAACCTCCTGTTCCGTACACGTTGCAATTTGTCCTGAGGATGAACGGGAAGACGGGGAACCAATGAGAGACTAGCTCTTGGTGTTGGGACAGGCACAGGTCACTCTATTTTCCCATCAGGAAGAAGAATTAACCACAGGCTCAGCCTGCCCCCCGGAACCAGAACAGGGCCTGAAGCCATCCTGCGCTTTTGCGGCCGGCTCCCAAAAAAGCGACTTGTAAAATGGGTCTTCAGGGCACTGCAATTCACAAACCTGCAGAGTTATAAATGATAACTCTCGTCCACAAATATATTGAGGGAAGGCAAAGAAGAGGATTTGAAATCAAGGCAGAATTGCAGGAAACAGATTTCAGGAGGTAGATTCGAATCGCCTTTAAAGCACATGAAAAGCGGCAAAACGTTGACAATGATGCCCTTGGCCAAAAAGGGCGTATGCGTTTTTTCCTGAATATATTCAGGAAAAAACGCATACGCCCTTTTTGGCCAACCAAGCAACCTGGAAAGGCAAATCAGCGCGACAAAGAAGTCTCGCTTCCCATCGGTCAAAAGGGCCATGCTGAAAAAAGTGTCAAAACCAGAAATGCAGGACAGGCCATGGAGAAATGGGAGCCTTGCTACACTGATGGGCGGGATGTAAATTGCCAACAGCCACTCTGGAGAAGTGTACGGTGTGTCCTGAAACATCTAAAAAACACAGCTTAGAGAGCATAGGGCACTTCCACGCATGGGGGGATAAAGCGGGAAAATTGAAAATCAGCAAGACACAAGCACCCCAAAGTTTAGGGCTGCTCTGTTGACAAGGACCTCCACTTCCTTCCACCTTAAATATCCCAGGAAAGCGAAAAATGGATAAAAAAGTTGTGGTCCTTATGTACAATGGAATATCACTCAGCCATGAAATCAATGTCATAAGGCTAGTAGCAGCATGATGAGTGGATTTAGGTAAGACGATTCTAAGTGAAATAAGTCACACAGAAAAGGACACTTCTCATAAGGTGTCACTTATAGAGGGAATGTAAAAACCGTTACACTTGAACTGAATTACAAAACAGAACAGAGTCACACATGCAGAAAACACACTATGGCTGCTTAACGGGAAAGGTGAGGTGGGGTGATACATAAAACAAGAGTTTCAAATTAGCTCAGATACCGTTCCATAAACCCAATATGTAATAGACAAGACCTACTCCTTGCTCAGAGAACTGGACTCAACACGCCCGATTCACCGCACAAGAATATATCTGACCAGTAATAATCTTAAAACCTATGTATTGATATCTCTCTGTTAGTGTGTCAAGTGGGTGTAAAGCGGCCTAAACACAGCCGTGAAAAGCAGCTAAACCCCATTATAAAAATAAATTACTTTTAAAAACCCATGAAACAAAGACAGGGAAAGAGAGAGAAATTCTTACACAATTCGTTCAGGGGCTGTGATGCAACCTGGATTGACCATATCTAGACCCACAGCTGGATGAGACATAAGGGTGGACACTCTTGGGGCTGAGAGGTTTGGTGAGGTTGGGTGAGCAAACGCAGACCCTTTAAAGTAATACTGCGTGCGACCCATCGCATGGGTCCCAAATCTCCAGGTTCAAGGGCATCTTCCTACATCGAAAACATGCATGAGAAACCCAGAAGATGGTACACCGTGTGATGGGGAAAGGTTTCTAAAACGCACCTCATTTCTCATCTCCTTGTGCTCGGGTTCGCCATTCCAGCCACTTTACTAGCAATCTCCCTACTTGGAGCATCAGCACCTTTAACCTCCTGTTCCGTACACGTTGCAATTTGTCCTGAGGATGAACGGGAAGACGGGGAACCAATGAGAGACTAGCTCTTGGTGTTGGGACAGGCACAGGTCACTCTATTTTCCCATCAGGAAGAAGAATTAACCACAGGCTCAGCCTGCCCCCCGGAACCAGAACAGGGCCTGAAGCCATCCTGCGCTTTTGCGGCCGGCTCCCAAAAAAGCGACTTGTAAAATGGGTCTTCAGGGCACTGCAATTCACAAACCTGCAGAGTTATAAATGATAACTCTCGTCCACAAATATATTGAGGGAAGGCAAAGAAGAGGATTTGAAATCAAGGCAGAATTGCAGGAAACAGATTTCAGGAGGTAGATTCGAATCGCCTTTAAAGCACATGAAAAGCGGCAAAACGTTGACAATGATGCCCTTGGCCAAAAAGGGCGTATGCGTTTTTTCCTGAATATATTCAGGAAAAAACGCATACGCCCTTTTTGGCCAACCAAGCAACCTGGAAAGGCAAATCAGCGCGACAAAGAAGTCTCGCTTCCCATCGGTCAAAAGGGCCATGCTGAAAAAAGTGTCAAAACCAGAAATGCAGGACAGGCCATGGAGAAATGGGAGCCTTGCTACACTGATGGGCGGGATGTAAATTGCCAACAGCCACTCTGGAGAAGTGTACGGTGTGTCCTGAAACATCTAAAAAACACAGCTTAGAGAGCATAGGGCACTTCCACGCATGGGGGGATAAAGCGGGAAAATTGAAAATCAGCAAGACACAAGCACCCCAAAGTTTAGGGCTGCTCTGTTGACAAGGACCTCCACTTCCTTCCACCTTAAATATCCCAGGAAAGCGAAAAATGGATAAAAAAGTTGTGGTCCTTATGTACAATGGAATATCACTCAGCCATGAAATCAATGTCATAAGGCTAGTAGCAGCATGATGAGTGGATTTAGGTAAGACGATTCTAAGTGAAATAAGTCACACAGAAAAGGACACTTCTCATAAGGTGTCACTTATAGAGGGAATGTAAAAACCGTTACACTTGAACTGAATTACAAAACAGAACAGAGTCACACATGCAGAAAACACACTATGGCTGCTTAACGGGAAAGGTGAGGTGGGGTGATACATAAAACAAGAGTTTCAAATTAGCTCAGATACCGTTCCATAAACCCAATATGGAATAGACAAGACCTACTCCTTGCTCAGAGAACTGGACTCAACACGCCCGATTCACCGCACAAGAATATATCTGACCAGTAATAATCTTAAAACCTATGTATTGATATCTCTCTGTTAGTGTGTCAAGTGGGTGTAAAGCGGCCTAAACACAGCCGTGAAAAGCAGCTAAACCCCATTATAAAAAGAAATTACTTTTAAAAACCCATGAAACAAAGACAGGGAAAGAGAGAGAAATTCTTACACAATTCGTTCAGGGGCTGTGATGCAACCTGGATTGACCATATCTAGACCCACAGCTGGATGAGACATAAGGGTGGACACTCTTGGGGCTGAGAGGTTTGGTGAGGTTGGGTGAGCAAACGCAGACCCTTTAAAGTAATACTGCGTGCGACCCATCGCATGGGTCCCAAATCTCCAGGTTCAAGGGCATCTTCCTACATCGAAAACATGCATGAGAAACCCAGAAGATGGTACACCATGTGATGGGGAAAAGTTTCTAAAACGCACCTCATTTCTCATCTCCTTGTGCTCGGGTTCGCCATTCCAGCCACTTTACTAGGAATCTCCCTACTTGGAGCATCAGCACCTTTAACCTCCTGTTCCGTACAGGTTGCAATTTGTCCTGAGGATGAACGGGATGACGGGGAACCAATGAGAGACTAGCTCTTGGTGTTGGGACAGGCACAGGTCACTCTATTTTCCCATCAGGAAGAAGAATTAACCACAGGCTCAGCCTGCCCCCCGGAACCAGAACAGGGCCTGAAGCCATCCTGCGCTTTTGCGGCCGGCTCCCAAAAAAGCGACTTGTAAAATGGAGCTTCAGGGCACTGCAATTCACAAACCTGCAGAGTTATAAATGATAACTCTCGTCCACAAATATATTGAGGGAAGGCAAAGAAGAGGATTTGAAATCAAGGCAGAATTGCAGGAAACAGATTTCAGGAGGTAGATTCGAATCGCCTTTAAAGCACATGAAAAGCGGCAAAACGTTGACAATGATGCCCTTGGCCAAAAAGGGCGTATGCGTTTTTTCCTGAATATATTCAGGAAAAAACGCATACGCCCTTTTTGGCCAACCAAGCAACCTGGAAAGGCAAATCAGCGCGACAAAGCAGTCTCGCTTCCCATCGGTCAAAAGGGCCATGCTGAAAAAAGTGTCAAAACCAGAAATGCAGGACAGGCCATGGAGAAATGGGAGCCTTGCTACACTGATGGGCGGGATGTAAATTGCCAACAGCCACTCTGGAGAAGTGTACGGTGTGTCCTGAAACATCTAAAAAACACAGCTTAGAGAGCATAGGGCACTTCCACGCATGGGGGGATAAAGCGGGAAAATTGAAAATCAGCAAGACACAAGCACCCCAAAGTTTAGGGCTGCTCTGTTGACAAGGACCTCCACTTCCTTCCACCTTAAATATCCCAGGAAAGCGAAAAATGGATAAAAAAGTTGTGGTCCTTATGTACAATGGAATATCACTCAGCCATGAAATCAATGTCATAAGGCTAGTAGCAGCATGATGAGTGGATTTAGGTAAGACGATTCTAAGTGAAATAAGTCACACAGAAAAGGACACTTCTCATAAGGTGTCACTTATAGAGGGAATGTAAAAACCGTTACACTTGAACTGAATTACAAAACAGAACAGAGTCACACATGCAGAAAACACACTATGGCTGCTTAACGGGAAAGGTGAGGTGGGGTGATACATAAAACAAGAGTTTCAAATTAGCTCAGATACCGTTCCATAAACCCAATATGGAATAGACAAGACCTACTCCTTGCTCAGAGAACTGGACTCAACATGCCCGATTCACCGCACAAGAATATATCTGACCAGTAATAATCTTAAAACCTATGTATTGATATCTCTCTGTTAGTGTGTCAAGTGGGTGTAAAGCGGCCTAAACACAGCCGTGAAAAGCAGCTAAACCCCATTATAAAAAGAAATTACTTTTAAAAACCCATGAAACAAAGACAGGGAAAGAGAGAGAAATTCTTACACAATTCGTTCAGGGGCTGTGATGCAACCTGGATTGACCATATCTAGACCCACAGCTGGATGAGACATAAGGGTGGACACTCTTGGGGCTGAGAGGTTTGGTGAGGTTGGGTGAGCAAACGCAGACCCTTTAAAGTAATACTGCGTGCGACCCATCGCATGGGTCCCAAATCTCCAGGTTCAAGGGCATCTTCCTACATCGAAAACATGCATGAGAAACCCAGAAGATGGTACACCGTGTGATGGGGAAAGGTTTCTAAAACGCACCTCATTTCTCATCTCCTTGTGCTCGGGTTCGCCATTCCAGCCACTTTACTAGCAATCTCCCTACTTGGAGCATCAGCACCTTTAACCTCCTGTTCCGTACAGGTTGCAATTTGTCCTGAGGATGAACGGGAAGACGGGGAACCAATGAGAGACTAGCTCTTGGTGTTGGGACAGGCACAGGTCACTCTATTTTCCCATTAGGAAGAAGAATTAACCACAGGCTCAGCCTGCCCCCCGGAACCAGAACAGGGCCTGAAGCCATCCTGCGCTTTTGCGGCCGGCTCCCAAAAAAGCGACTTGTAAAATGGAGCTTCAGGGCACTGCAATTCACAAACCTGCAGAGTTATAAATGATAACTCTCGTCCACAAATATATTGAGGGAAGGCAAAGAAGAGGATTTGAAATCAAGGCAGAATTGCAGGAAACAGATTTCAGGAGGTAGATTCGAATCGCCTTTAAAGCACATGAAAAGCGGCAAAACGTTGACAATGATGCCCTTGGCCAAAAAGGGCGTATGCGTTTTTTCCTGAATATATTCAGGAAAAAACGCATACGCCCTTTTTGGCCAACCAAGCAACCTGGAAAGGCAAATCAGCGCGACAAAGAAGTCTCGCTTCCCATCGGTCAAAAGGGCCATGCTGAAAAAAGTGTCAAAACCAGAAATGCAGGACAGGCCATGGAGAAATGGGAGCCTTGCTACACTGATGGGCGGGATGTAAATTGCCAACAGCCACTCTGGAGAAGTGTACGGTGTGTCCTGAAACATCTAAAAAACACAGCTTAGAGAGCATAGGGCACTTCCACGCATGGGGGGATAAAGCGGGAAAATTGAAAATCAGCAAGACACAAGCACCCCAAAGTTTAGGGCTGCTCTGTTGACAAGGACCTCCACTTCCTTCCACCTTAAATATCCCAGAAAAGCGAAAAATGGATAAAAAAGTTGTGGTCCTTATGTACAATGGAATATCACTCAGCCATGAAATCAATGTCATAAGGCTAGTAGCAGCATGATGAGTGGATTTAGGTAAGACGATTCTAAGTGAAATAAGTCACACAGAAAAGGACACTTCTCATAAGGTGTCACTTATAGAGGGAATGTAAAAACCGTTACACTTGAACTGAATTACAAAACAGAACAGAGTCACACATGCAGAGAACACACTATGGCTGCTTAACGGGAAAGGTGAGGTGGGGTGATACATAAAACAAGAGTTTCAAATTAGCTCAGATACCGTTCCATAAACCCAATATGGAATAGACAAGACCTACTCCTTGCTCAGAGAACTGGACTCAACACGCCCGATTCACCGCACAAGAATATATCTGACCAGTAATAATCTTAAAACCTATGTATTGATATCTCTCTGTTAGTGTGTCAAGTGGGTGTAAAGCGGCCTAAACACAGCCGTGAAAAGCAGCTAAACCCCATTATAAAAATAAATTACTTTTAAAAACCCATGAAACAAAGACAGGGAAAGAGAGAGAAATTCTTACACAATTCGTTCAGGGGCTGTGATGCAACCTGGATTGACCATATCTAGACCCACAGCTGGATGAGACATAAGGGTGGACACTCTTGGGGCTGAGAGGTTTGGTGAGGTTGGGTGAGCAAACGCAGACCCTTTAAAGTAATACTGCGTGCTACCCATCGCATGGGTCCCAAATCTCCAGGTTCAAGGGCATCTTCCTACATCGAAAACATGCATGAGAAACCCAGAAGATGGTACACCGTGTGATGGGGAAAGGCTTCTAAAACGCACCTCATTTCTCATCTCCTTGTGCTCGGGTTCGCCATTCCAGCCACTTTACTAGCAATCTCCCTACTTGGAGCATCAGCACCTTTAACCTCCTGTTCCGTACAGGTTGCAATTTGTCCTGAGGATGAACGGGAAGACGGGGAACCAATGAGAGACTAGCTCTTGGTGTTGGGACAGGCACAGGTCACTCTATTTTCCCATCAGGAAGAAGAATTAACCACAGGCTCAGCCTGCCCCCCGGAACCAGAACAGGGCCTGAAGCCATCCGGCGCTTTTGCGGCCGGCTCCCAAAAAAGCGACTTGTAAAATGGAGCTTCAGGGCACTGCAATTCACAAACCTGCAGAGTTATAAATGATAACTCTCGTCCACAAATATATTGAGGGAAGGCAAAGAAGAGGATTTGAAATCAAGGCAGAATTGCAGGAAACAGATTTCAGGAGGTAGATTCGAATCGCCTTTAAAGCACATGAAAAGCGGCAAAACGTTGACAATGATGCCCTTGGCCAAAAAGGGCGTATGCGTTTTTTCCTGAATATATTCAGGAAAAAACGCATACGCCCTTTTTGGCCAACCAAGCAACCTGGAAAGGCAAATCAGCGCGACAAAGAAGTCTCGCTTCCCATCGGTCAAAAGGGCCATGCTGAAAAAAGTGTCAAAACCAGAAATGCAGGACAGGCCATGGAGAAATGGGAGCCTTGCTACACTGATGGGCGGGATGTAAATTGCCAACAGCCACTCTGGAGAAGTGTACGGTGTGTCCTGAAACATCTAAAAAACACAGCTTAGAGAGCATAGGGCACTTCCACGCATGGGGGGATAAAGCGGGAAAATTGAAAATCAGCAAGACACAAGCACCCCAAAGTTTAGGGCTGCTCTGTTGACAAGGACCTCCACTTCCTTCCACCTTAAATATCCCAGGAAAGCGAAAAATGGATAAAAAAGTTGTGGTCCTTATGTACAATGGAATATCACTCAGCCATGAAATCAATGTCATAAGGCTAGTAGCAGCATGATGAGTGGATTTAGGTAAGACGATTCTAAGTGAAATAAGTCACACAGAAAAGGACACTTCTCATAAGGTGTCACTTATAGAGGGAATGTAAAAACCGTTACACTTGAACTGAATTACAAAACAGAACAGAGTCACACATGCAAAAACACACTATGGCTGCTTAACGGGAAAGGTGAGGTGGGGTGATACATAAAACAAGAGTTTCAAATTAGCTCAGATACCGTTCCATAAACCCAATATGGAATAGACAAGACCTACTCCTTGCTCAGAGAACTGGACTCAACACGCCCGATTCACCGCACAAGAATATATCTGACTAGTAATAATCTTAAAACCTATGTATTGATATCTCTCTGTTAGTGTGTCAAGTGAGTGTAAAGCGGCCTAAACACAGCCGTGAAAAGCAGCTAAACCCCATTATAAAAAGAAATTACTTTTAAAAACCCATGAAACAAAGACAGGGAAAGAGAGAGAAATTCTTACACAATTCGTTCAGGGGCTGTGATGCAACCTGGATTGACCATATCTAGACCCACAGCTGGATGAGACATAAGGGTGGACACTCTTGGGGCTGAGAGGTTCGGTGAGGTTGGGTGAGCAAACGCAGACCCTTTAAAGTAATACTGCGTGCTACCCATCGCATGGGTCCCAAATCTCCAGGTTCAAGGGCATCTTCCTACATCGAAAACATGCATGAGAAACCCAGAAGATGGTACACCGTGTGATGGGGAAAGGTTTCTAAAACGCACCTCATTTCTCATCTCCTTGTGCTCGGGTTCGCCATTCCAGCCACTTTACTAGCAATCTCCCTACTTGGAGCATCAGCACCTTTAACCTCCTGTTCCGTACAGGTTGCAATTTGTCCTGAGGATGAACGGGAAGACGGGGAACCAATGAGAGACTAGCTCTTGGTGTTGGGACAGGCACAGGTCACTCTATTTTCCCATCAGGAAGAAGAATTAACCACAGGCTCAGCCTGCCCCCCGGAACCAGAACAGGGCCTGAAGCCATCCTGCGCTTTTGCGGCCGGCTCCCAAAAAAGCGACTTGTAAAATGGAGCTTCAGGGCACTGCAATTCACAAACCTGCAGAGTTATAAATGATAACTCTCGTCCACAAATATATTGAGGGAAGGCAAAGAAGAGGATTTGAAATCAAGGCAGAATTGCAGGAAACAGATTTCAGGAGGTAGATTCGAATCGCCTTTAAAGCACATGAAAAGCGGCAAAACGTTGACAATGATGCCCTTGGCCAAAAAGGGCGTATGCGTTTTTTCCTGAATATATTCAGGAAAAAACGCATACGCCCTTTTTGGCCAACCAAGCAACCTGGAAAGGCAAATCAGCGCGACAAAGAAGTCTCGCTTCCCATCGGTCAAAAGGGCCATGCTGAAAAAAGTGTCAAAACCAGAAATGCAGGACAGGCCATGGAGAAATGGGAGCCTTGCTACACTGATGGGCGGGATGTAAATTGCCAACAGCCACTCTGGAGAAGTGTACGGTGTGTCCTGAAACATCTAAAAAACACAGCTTAGAGAGCATAGGGCACTTCCACGCATGGGGGGATAAAGCGGGAAAATTGAAAATCAGCAAGACACAAGCACCCCAAAGTTTAGGGCTGCTCTGTTGACAAGGACCTCCACTTCCTTCCACCTTAAATATCCCAGGAAAGCGAAAAATGGATAAAAAAGTTGTGGTCCTTATGTACAATGGAATATCACTCAGCCATGAAATCAATGTCATAAGGCTAGTAGCAGCATGATGAGTGGATTTAGGTAAGACGATTCTAAGTGAAATAAGTCACACAGAAAAGGACACTTCTCATAAGGTGTCACTTATAGAGCGAATGTAAAAACCGTTACACTTGAACTGAATTACAAAACAGAACAGAGTCACACATGCAGAAAACACACTATGGCTGCTTAACGGGAAAGGTGAGGTGGGGTGATACATAAAACAAGAGTTTCAAATTAGCTCAGATACCGTTCCATAAACCCAATATGGAATAGACAAGACCTACTCCTTGCTCAGAGAACTGGACTCAACACGCCCGATTCACCGCACAAGAATATATCTGACCAGTAATAATCTTAAAACCTATGTATTGATAGCTCTCTGTTAGTGTGTCAAGTGGGTGTAAAGCGGCCTAAACACAGCCGTGAAAAGCAGCTAAACCCCATTATAAAAAGAAATTACTTTTAAAAACCCATGAAACAAAGACAGGGAAAGAGAGAGAAATTCTTACACAATTCGTTCAGGGGCTGTGATGCAACCTGGATTGACCATATCTAGACCCACAGCTGGATGAGACATAAGGGTGGACACTCTTGGGGCTGAGAGGTTTGGTGAGGTTGGGTGAGCAAACGCAGACCCTTTAAAGTAATACTGCGTGCTACCCATCGCATGGGTCCCAAATCTCAAGGTTCAAGGGCATCTTCCTACATCGAAAACATGCATGAGAAACCCAGAAGATGGTACACCGTGTGATGGGGAAAGGTTTCTAAAACGCACCTCATTTCTCATCTCCTTGTGCTCGGGTTCGCCATTCCAGCCACTTTACTAGCAATCTCCCTACTTGGAGCATCAGCACCTTTAACCTCCTGTTCCGTACACGTTGCAATTTGTCCTGAGGATGAACGGGAAGACGGGGAACCAATGAGAGACTAGCTCTTGGTGTTGGGACAGGCACAGGTCACTCTATTTTCCCATCAGGAAGAAGAATTAACCACAGGCTCAGCCTGCCCCCAGGAACCAGAACAGGGCCTGAAGCCATCCTGCGCTTTTGCGGCCGGCTCCCAAAAAAGCGACTTGTAAAATGGAGCTTCAGGGCACTGCAATTCACAAACCTGCAGAGTTATAAATGATAACTCTCGTCCACAAATATATTGAGGTAAGGCAAAGAAGAGGATTTGAAATCAAGGCAGAATTGCAGGAAACAGATTTCAGGAGGTAGATTCGAATCGCCTTTAAAGCACATGAAAAGCGGCAAAACGTTGACAATGATGCCCTTGGCCAAAAAGGGCGTATGCGTTTTTTCCTGAATATATTCAGGAAAAAACGCATACGCCCTTTTTGGCCAACCAAGCAACCTGGAAAGGCAAATCAGCGCGACAAAGAAGTCTCGCTTCCCATCGGTCAAAAGGGCCATGCTGAAAAAAGTGTCAAAACCAGAAATGCAGGACAGGCCATGGAGAAATGGGAGCCTTGCTACACTGATGGGCGGGATGTAAATTGCCAACAGCCACTCTGGAGAAGTGTACGGTGTGTCCTGAAACATCTAAAAAACACAGCTTAGAGAGCATAGGGCACTTCCACGCATGGGGGGATAAAGCGGGAAAATTGAAAATCAGCAAGACACAAGCACCCCAAAGTTTAGGGCTGCTCTGTTGACAAGGACCTCCACTTCCTTCCACCTTAAATATCCCAGGAAAGCGAAAAATGGATAAAAAAGTTGTGGTCCTTATGTACAATGGAATATCACTCAGCCATGAAATCAATGTCATAAGGCTAGTAGCAGCATGATGAGTGGATTTAGGTAAGACGATTCTAAGTGAAATAAGTCACACAGAAAAGGACACTTCTCATAAGGTGTCACTTATAGAGGGAATGTAAAAACCGTTACACTTGAACTGAATTACAAAACAGAACAGAGTCACACATGCAGAAAACACACTATGGCTGCTTAACGGGAAAGGTGAGGTGGGGTGATACATAAAACAAGAGTTTCAAATTAGCTCAGATACCGTTCCATAAACCCAATATGGAATAGACAAGACCTACTCCTTGCTCAGAGAACTGGACTCAACACGCCCGATTCACCGCACAAGAATATATCTGACCAGTAATAATCTTAAAACCTATGTATTGATATCTCTCTGTTAGTGTGTCAAGTGGGTGTAAAGCGGCCTAAACACAGCCGTGAAAAGCAGCTAAACCCCATTATAAAAATAAATTACTTTTAAAAACCCATGAAACAAAGACAGGGAAAGAGAGAGAAATTCTTACACAATTCGTTCAGGGGCTGTGATGCAACCTGGATTGACCATATCTAGACCCACAGCTGGATGAGACATAAGGGTGGACACTCTTGGGGCTGAGAGGTTTGGTGAGGTTGGGTGAGCAAACGCAGACCCTTTAAAGTAATACTGCGTGCGACCCATCGCATGGGTCCCAAATCTCCAGGT
Organism: Balaenoptera physalus; assembly: GCF_965194825.1. NCBI lineage: Eukaryota > Metazoa > Chordata > Mammalia > Artiodactyla > Balaenopteridae > Balaenoptera > Balaenoptera physalus. The sequence goes on from NW_028125232.1 coordinate 163,048, forward strand.
TCAAGGGCATCTTCCTACATCGAAAACATGCATGAGAAACCCAGAAGATGGTACACCGTGTGATGGGGAAAGGTTTCTAAAACGCACCTCATTTCTCATCTCCTTGTGCTCGGGTTCGCCATTCCAGCCACTTTACTAGCAATCTCCCTACTTGGAGCATCAGCACCTTTAACCTCCTGTTCCGTACAGGTTGCAATTTGTCCTGAGGATGAACGGGAAGACGGGGAACCAATGAGAGACTAGCTCTTGGTGTTGGGACAGGCACAGGTCACTCTATTTTCCCATCAGGAAGAAGAATTAACCACAGGCTCAGCCTGCCCCCCGGAACCAGAACAGGGCCTGAAGCCATCCTGCGCTTTTGCGGCCGGCTCCCAAAAAAGCGACTTGTAAAATGGGTCTTCAGGGCACTGCAATTCACAAACCTGCAGAGTTATAAATGATAACTCTCGTCCACAAATATATTGAGGGAAGGCAAAGAAGAGGATTTGAAATCAAGGCAGAATTGCAGGAAACAGATTTCAGGAGGTAGATTCGAATCGCCTTTAAAGCACATGAAAAGCGGCAAAACGTTGACAATGATGCCCTTGGCCAAAAAGGGCGTATGCGTTTTTTCCTGAATATATTCAGGAAAAAACGCATACGCCCTTTTTGGCCAACCAAGCAACCTGGAAAGGCAAATCAGCGCGACAAAGAAGTCTCGCTTCCCATCGGTCAAAAGGGCCATGCTGAAAAAAGTGTCAAAACCAGAAATGCAGGACAGGCCATGGAGAAATGGGAGCCTTGCTACACTGATGGGCGGGATGTAAATTGCCAACAGCCACTCTGGAGAAGTGTACGGTGTG